>NC_039253.1:12350943-12650943 GCF_003368295.1 Carassius auratus
AAAACTAAACCCCCACTTTTGACAAAAGGTGGCGCTATAGAGTGCCTCTTCCACGCCTCTTATGAACTTTTGCCAGTGTCTAGCTGTCACTAATACTGATATGTGTTCTGAGTTGATGAAATTCTAAGCATGTTATATGCCTCAAAATCACCTGAGAAGTATTCCAGTTTGACATGTTGCCACGGCAACAATATTTTAGAATATCAATATCCCCCAGCAGATTTATATCGACTGTGTTTTAAACATTATTCTGATGAAGTTTGAAGCAAATTGAGTAAAAATAAGATGCTGAATTCAAAGCATTTGAAAATGACACACTTCCTGCTGCCAGTTGGGCGCTATAACTTTGACTCCTAATAGTCACATATATGCGATCGACATCATACAATGAATAATCTGATGAAGTTTGATTACAATTAGGAAATGTATGTGGATGGTATTAGACACTTCCTGTTTCTCAATTCTCGCCATAAATTCAACGCTCGCTACGAGCAAACCGTTTGAGATATCAAAAATCCCCTGGCAATTTTTCATCCCAATGTCTTGAGATCATGTTGGACCGAGTTTGGTGTCAATCGGCAAAAAACCCTATGACAAGTATTTCAAATTCCAGAGCATGCGCTTTTTACATAACTCTAAAATAGCTGACTTCCTGTTGGGCGGAGCCTATGACATGCAATACGAAAGTTGTTCAGCACGATGAGATCTATATGTGTACTGAGTTTGATATAATATGTGCACGTATGTGTGAGCTATGCATCAACATTTCTGACTGTGATCCAGGGGGCGCCGTAGAGCCCCGTGCCACGCCGGGTCCCAGCTCTGCAGGCTCCTAAAGGCACAGATTCCAAAGTGTGCGCAAATTTGTTAAAGAGTTTATTGAGTATGTTAAAGGACCCCAAAAGCCCCCACAACTTTGACGAAAAATTATGAATACTAAAAGCCCTAAATATCCAACTTCCTGTGTGGCGGAGCCTAGTGACATGCAGTACGAAAGTTGTTTAGGTATTGATGAGATCTAAATGTCTACGAGTTTTCAGTGCGTCTACGTGCAAGTCATGTATGATATATATGGCCCTCAGTATATCCAGGGGCGCTGTGAGACCCCTGTGCCACGCCGTGTTTCAGTCTCTGCCCGGCCCTAATGGCCGCAGGTTCCAATGTGTGTGCCAATTTTCAAGACTTTTTAAGCATGTTAAGGGCCCCAAAAGCCCCCGAAACCTTTGAAGAAAAATAAAATAATAATAATAATAATAATAACAAATAATCCTAAGGAAAACAATAGGGCTCTCGCCCTCCAGCTTGAGCCCTAATAATAATAATAACAAATAATCCTAAGGAAAACAATAGGGCTCTCGCCCTCCCAGGCTTGAGCCCTAATTAAAGCTGCAAGCAGCGATGAACGGGCCCTCGCACCCGGGCTCACCGGCAGCGAGTGGCTTTAGTAAATAGGTGAACGGTTGAGAAATATGCATTTTAAACTCATAAATATATGTAGAATATATCAATGTTTATTCCATATATGTGCCAATCTTTGTGTTGCCAGCAGGTGGCGCTATCATTATAATGGAATATTGGCCTTCAGATGTGTTCAGGACATGACTCTTATCGAACATTTGAAGTTTGGGGAAGATTGAACATTTTATGCCTGAGTTACAACAACTTCTCTTGCTGTGGCGAGACATCAAATTTTGTCTTGGCGTAATGGACACGCCCTTTAACAAAAACTGAAGATCTCCACAATTTAACATTGCAAAGACCTTTAGATTAGACTGACCACAAAAAAATACATTAATGTCATACGATTTCTAGGAGTAGTTTGTCGCAGCGTAAAACATGTCACTTCCTGTTGCCAGCAGGTGGTGCTATGACTATAACTGAATATGGGCATGTAGATCTGTTAAGGGCAGAAGTCTTATCTAACATGTGAAGTTTGGGGCAGATTGGACATTGTATGTCTGAGTTACAGCAACTTCCTTTTTCATGGGGAAACATCGAAATTTGTCGGGCCGCCATGGACACGCCCTTTAACGAAACCTCAAGATCTTCGCAATTTAACATCGCAAAGGCCTTAGATTTAACTGACCAAGTTTGGTGTTGATCTGAATAAATCTCTAGGAGGAGTTCGTTAAAGTACAACCCCTGAAAATGGCAAAAACAATGCCAATTTTGCAGAGAAAATTCTAAATAACTGACTTCCTGTTGGGATTCGGATTTCATACCAAGAGACTTTTTTGTAGATATTGGTGTGTTACATGTGTATACCGATTTTTGTACATGTACGTGAAACATAGCTCGAAGCGCACTCCGTTGAATGTGTATAGGTGGCGCTATCGAGCCATTTTGCCACACCTGATGGAATATTGGCCTTCAGATGTGTTCAGGCCAGGACTCTTATCACACATGTGAAGTTTGGGGAATATTGGACATTTTATGCCTGAGTTATAACATCTTTTATTCCCATGGCGAGACATCGAACTTCGTGACGGCGCCATGGACACGCCTTTTAACGAAAACTCAAGATCTTCACAACTGAACATCACACAGGTCTTTAGATTAGACTGACCACAAAAAAGACGTTGATGTCATAAAATGTCTAGGAGTAGTTCATCGCAGTGTAAAATATGTCACTTCCTGTTGCCAATAGGTGGCGCTATGACTATAACTGAATATGCGCATGTCAATATGTTCAGGTTCAGAGTCTCATCAAACATGTGAAGTTTGGGGCAGATTGGACATTGTATGTCTGAGTTATAGCAACTTCATTTTTCATGGCGAATCATCGAAATTCGCCAGGCCGCCACGGACACGCCCTTCGACAAAAACTCAAGATCTTCGCAATTTAAGATCGCAAAACGCTTTAGATTACACTGACCAAGTTTGGTGTTGATCTGAATAAATATCTAGGAGGAGTTCGTTAAAGTACAACCCCTGAAAATGGCCAAAACAACACTAATTTTGCAGAGAAAATTCGAAATAACTGACTTCCTGTTGGGATTCGGACTTCGTACCAAGAGACTTTTTCGTAGATATTGGTGTGTTACATGTGTGTACCGATTTTTGTACATGTACGTGAAATATAGCTCAAGGCGCACTCCGTTTAAAGTGTATACGCACTCCGTTGAAAGTGTATAGGTGGCGCTATTGAGCCATTTTGCCACACTCGATGGAATATTGGCCTTCAGATCTGTTCAGGCCAGGACCCTTATCACACAAGTGAAGTTTGGGCAAGATCGGACATTTTATGCCTGAGTTATAACATCTTTTATTCCCATGGCGAGACATCGAACTTCATCACGGCGCCATGGACACACCTTTTAACAAAAACTCAAGATCTTCACAACTAAACATCACACAGGTCTTTAGATTAGACTGACCACAAAAAATACATTGATGTCATAAAATTTCTAGGAGTAGTTTTTCGCAGTGTAAAATATGTAACTTCCTGTTGCCAATAGGTGGCGCTATGACTATAACTGAATATTGGCATGTAGATCTGTTCAGGTCAAGAGTCTTATCCAACATGTTAAGTTTGGGGCAGATTTGACATTGTATGTCTGAGTTACAGCAACTTCCTTTTTCATGGCGAAACATCGAAATTTTGTCAGGCCGCCATGGACCCGCCCTTTAACGAAACCTCAAGTCCTTCGCAATTTATTATCGCAAAGGGCTTTAGATTACACTGACCAAGTTTGGTGTTGATCTGAATAAATCTCTAGGAGGAGTTTGTTAAAGTACAACCCCTGAAAATGGCAAAAACAACAGCAATTTTGAAGGGAAAATTCAAAATAACCGACTTCCTGTTGGGATCCGGATTTCGTACCAACAGACTTTTTTGTAGGTATTGGAGTGTTACATGTGTGTACCAATTTTTGTACATGTACGTGAAACATAGCTCGAGGCGCACTCCGTTGAAAGTGTATAGGTGGCGCTATAGAGCCATTCTGCCACACCCGGTGGAATATTGGCCTTCAGATCTGTTCAGGCCAGGACTCTTATCACACATGTGAAGTTTGGGGAAGATCGGACATCTTATGCCTGAGTTATAACATCTTTTATTCGCATGGCGAGACATCGAACTTCGTCGCGGCGCCATGAACACGCCTTTTAACGAAAACTCAAGATCTTCACAACTGAACATCGCACAGGCCTTTAGATTAGACTGACCACAAAAAAGACATTGATGTCATAAAATTTCTAGGAGTAGTTCGTCGCAGCGTAAAATATGTCACTTCCTGTTGCCAATAGGTGGCGCTATGACTATAACTGAATATGGGCATGTCAATCTGTTCAGGTTCGGAGTCTCATCAAACATGCGAAGTTTGGGGCAGATTGGTCATTGTATGTGTGAGTTATAGCAACTTCATTTTTCATGGCGAATCATCGAAATTCGCCAGGCCGCCACGGACACGCCCTTCAACGAAAAGTCAGGATCTTCGCAATTTAACATCGCAAAGGCCTTTAGATTAGGCATACCAAATTTGGTGTTGATTTGAAGAACTCTCTAGGAGGAGTTCGTTAAAAAACAACACATGGAAATGACAAAAATTACACAAAATATGCTCATAATATTAAAAATAACCGACTTCCTGTTGGGTTTAGAATTTCGCTCCAAGAGTCTTTTTTGTAGGTATTGGTGTGTTACATATGTGTGCCAATTTTCGTGCATGTACGTGAAACATAGCTGGAAGGCTGTTGATTTTCTTGGCATAGGTGGCGCTGTCGAGCCATTTTGCCACACCCTCTTCTGAATCCTATATCAGACGAAAATTTTCACCAGGTTTGACGCGTGTGCAAAGTTTCATGACTTTTTGAGCATGTTAAAGCCCTCAAAAATGCGATTCATTCGGGAGAAGAAGAAGAAGAATAATAATAATAATTAAAGCTGCAAGCAGCGATGAACGGGCCCTCGCACCCGGGCTCACCGCCATCGTGTGGCTTTAGTAAAAAGGTGAACGTTGAGAAATATGCATTTAATGTCCTAAATATTAGTGGAATATATCAAAGTATATCCCATATATGTGCCAATCTTACCGTTGCCAGCAGGTGGCGCTATCATTATAATGGAATATTGGCCTTCAGATGTGTTCAGGCCAGGACTCTTATCAAACATGTGAAGTTTGGGGAAGATTGAACATTTTATGCTTGAGTTACAACAACTACTCTTGCTGTGGCAAGACATCAAATTTTGTCATGGCGCCATGGAAACGCCCTTTAACAAAAACTCAAGATCTCCAAAAGTTAACATTCCACAGGCCTTTAGATTAGACTGACCACAAAATATATGTTAATCTCAAAAAAATTATGGGAGTAGTTTGTCGCAGCGTAAAACATGTCACTTCCTGTTGCCAATAGGTGGCGCTATGACTATAACTGAATGTGGGCATGTAGATCTGTTAAGGGCAGAAGTTTTATCTAACATGTGAAGTTTGGGGCAGATTGGACATTGTATGTCTGAGTTACAGCAACTTCCTTTTTCATGGCGAAACATCGAAATTTGCCAGGCCGCCATGGACACGCCCTTTAACGAAATCTAAAGATCTTCGCAATTTAACATCGCAAAAGGCTTAAGATTACACTGACCAGGTTTGGTGTTGATCTGAATAAATCTCTAGGAGGAGTTCGTTAAAGTACAACCCCTGAAAATGGCAAAAACAATGCCAATTTTGCAGAGAAAATTCTAAATAACTGACTTCCTGTTTGGATTAGGATTTCGTACCAAGAGACTTTTTTGTAGGTATTGCTGTGTTACATGTGTATACCGATTTTTGTACATGTACGTGAAACATAGCTCGAGGCGCACTCTGTTGAATGTGTATAGGTGGCGCTATCGAGCCATTTTGCCACATCTGATGGAATTTTGGCCTTCAGATGTGTTCAGGCCAGGACTCTTATCACACATGTGCAGTTTGGGGAACATCGGACATTTTATGCCTGAGTTATAATATATTTTATTCCCATGGCGAGACATCGAACTTCGTGACAGCGCCATGGACACGCCTTTTAACGAAAACTCAAGATCTTCACAACTTAACATCGCACAGGCCTTTAGATTACACTGACCACAAAAAATACATTGATGTCATAAAATTTCTAGGAGTAGTTCATCGCAGTGTAAAATATCTCACTTCCTGTTGCCAATAGGTGGCGCTATTACTCTAACTGTATATGGGCATGTCAATCTGTTCAGGTCAGGAGTCTCATCAAACATGTGAAGTTTGGGGCAGATTGGTCATTGTATGTCTGAGTTATAGCAACTTCCTGTTTCATGGCGAATCATCGAAATTCGCCAGGCCGCCACACACAGGCCCTTCAACGAAAACTCAAAAGCTTCGCAATTTAACATCGCAAAGGCCTTCAGATTAGGCATACCAAATTTGGTGTTGATCTGAATGAATCTCTAGGAGGAGTTCGTTAAAATACAACGCATGGAAATGACAAAAATGACACAAAATTTGCTCATAATATTAGAAATAACCGACTTCCTGTTGGGTTTCGGATTTTGCTCCAAGAGACTTTTTTGTAGGTATTGGAGAGTTACATGTGTGTACCGATTTTCATACATGTACATGAAACGTAGCTCGAGGCGCACACCGTTGAACGTGTATAGGTGGCGCTGTTGAGCCATTTTGCCACACCCACTTCTGAAACCCATATCAGACGTAAATTTTCGCCAGTTCTGAGGTGTGTGCAAAGTTTCATGACTTTTCGAGCATGTTTAGGCCCTCAAAAATGCGATTCATCTTATAGAAGAATAATAATAATAATAATAATAATAATAATAAACTGAGCAATTCCAAGAGGGTCCTCACACCATCGGTGCTCGGGCCCTAATAATAATTAAAGCTGCAAGCAGCGATGAACGGGCCCTCGCACCCGGGCTCACCGGCAGCGAGTGGCTTTAGTTAATAGGTGAACGGTGAGAAATATGCGTTTAAACTCATAAATATAAGTAGAATATATCAATGTTTATTCCATATATGTGCCAATCTTCCTGTTGCCAGCAGGTGGCGCTATCATTATAATGGAATATTGGCCTTCAGATGTGTTCAGGGCAGGACTTTTATCGAACATGTGAGGTTTGGGGAGGATTGGACATTTTATGCCTGAGTTACAACAACATCCTATTTCATGGCGAAACAATGAAATTTGTCAGGCCGCCATGGACACGCCCTTTAACGAAACCTCAAGATATTCGCAATTTAAGATCGCAAAAGGCTTTAGATTACACTGACCAAGTTTGGTGTTGATCTGAATAAATGTCTAGGAGGAGTTCGTTAAAGTACAACCCCTGAAAATGGCAAAAACAACAGCAATTTTGAAGGGAAAATTCAAAATAACCGACTTCCTGTTGGGATCCGGATTTCGTACCAAGAGACTTTTTTGTAGGTATTGGAGTGTTACATGTGTGTACCAATTTTTGTACATGTACGTGAAACATAGCTCGAGGCGCACTCCGTTTAAAGTGTATACGCACTCCGTTGAAAGTGTATAGGTGGCGCTATTGAGCCATTTTGCCACACTCGATGGAATATTGGCCTTCAGATCTGTCCAGGCCAGGACCCTTATCACACAAGTGAAGTTTGGGCAAGATCGGACATTTTATGCCTGAGTTATAACATCTTTTATTCCCATGGCGAGACATTGAACTTCATCACGGCGCCATGGACACACCTTTTAACAAAAACTCAAGATCTTCACAACTAAACATCACACAGGTCTTTAGATTAGACTGACCACAAAAAAGACATTGATGTCATAAAATTTCAAGGAGTAGTTTGTCGCAGTGTAAAATATGTAACTTCCTGTTGCCAATAGGTGGCGCTATGACTATAACTGAATATTGGCATGTAGATCTGTTCAGGTCAAGAGTCTTATCCAACATGTGAAGTTTGGGGCAGATTGGACATTGTATGTCTGAGTTACAGCAACTTCCTTTTTCATGGCGAAACATCGAAATTCGCCAGGCCGCCACGGACACGCCCTTCAACGAAAAGTCAGGATCTTCGCAATTTAACATCGCAAAGGCCTTTAGATTAGGCATACCAAATTTGGTGTTGATTTGAAGAACTCTCTAGGAGGAGTTCGTTAAAATACAACACATGGAAATGACCAAAATTACACAAAATATGCTCATAATATTAAAAATAACCGACTTCCTGTTGGGTTTAGAATTTCGCTCCAAGAGTCTTTTTTGTAGGTATTGGTGTGTTACATATGTGTGCCAATTTTCGTGCATGTACGTGAAACATAGCTGGAAGGCTGTTGATTTTCTTGGTATAGGTGGCGCTGTCGAGCCATTTTGCCACACCCTCTTCTGAATCCTATATCAGACGAAAATTTTCACCAGGTTTGACGAGTGTGCAAAGTTTCATGACTTTTTGAGCATGTTAAAGCCCTCAAAAATGCGATTCATTCGGGAGAAGAAGAAGAAGAAGAATAATAATAATAAAAAACAAAGCAGATACAAGAGGGTCCTCGCACCTCGGTGCTCGGGCCCTAATAAACAAAGCAGATACAAGAGGGTCCTCGCACCTCGGTGCTCGGGCCCTAATTAAAGCTGCAAGCAGCGATGAACGGACCCTCGCACCCGGGCTCCCCGCCAGCGAGTGGCATTAGTAAAAAGGTGAACGGCGAGAAATATGCATTTAAAGTCATAAATATAATTGGAATATATCAAATTATATTCCATATATGTTCCAATCTTCCTGTTGCCAGCAGGTGGTGCTATCATTTTAATGGAATATTGGACTTCAGATGTGTTTAGGGAAGGACTCTTATCGAATATGTGAAGTATCGGGAAGATCGAAGATTTTATGCCTGAGTTACAACAACTTCTCTTGCTGTGGCGAGACATCAAATTGTGCCAAGGCGTTATGGACACGCCCTTTAACAAAAACTCAAGATCTCCATAATTTAACATTGCACAGGCCTTTAGATTAGACTGACCACAAAAAAATTACATTTCTGTCAAAAGATTTCTAGGAGTAGCTTGTGGCAGCATAAAACATGTCACTTCCTGTTGCCAGCAGGTGGCGCTATGACTATAACTGAATATGGGCATGTAGATCTGTTAAGGGCAGAAGTCTTATCTAACATGTGAAGTTTGGGGCAGATTGGACATTGTATGTCTGAGTTACAGCAACTTCCTTTTTCATGGTGAAACATCGTAATTTGTCAGGCCGCCATGGACACGCCCTTTATCGAAACCTCAAGATCTTCGCAATTTAACATTGCAAAGGTCTTTAGATTTAACTGACCAAGTTTGGTGTTGATCGGAATAAATTTCTAGGAGGAGTTCGTTAAAGTACAACCCCTGAAAATGGCAAAAAAAACGCCAATTTTGCAGAGAAAATTCTAAATAACCGACTTCCTGTTGGGATTCGGATTTCGTACCAAGAGACTTTTTTGTAGGTATTGGTGTGTTACATGTGTGTACTGATTTTTGTAAATGCACGTGAAACATAGCTCGAGGAGCACTCCGTTGAAAATGTATAGGTGGCGCTATGGAGCCATTTCGCCACACCCAATGGAATATTGGCCTTCAGTTGTGTTCAGGCCAGGACTCTTATCAAACATGTGAAGTTTGGGGAAGATCAGACATTTTATGCCTGAGTTACAAATTTTATTCTCATGGCGAGACATCAAACTTTGTCACGTCGCCAAGGACACACCCTTTATCGAAAACTCAAGATAATCACAATTCACTATCGCAAAGGCCTTTAGATTAAACTGACCATAACACAATTTAGATTTTATTAGATTTCTAGGAGTAGTTCATTGCAGCGTAAGGCATTCACTTCCTGTTGCCAGCAGGTGGCGCTATGACTATAACTAAATTTGGGAATGTTGATCTGTTCAGGTCAGGAGTCTTATCAAACATGTGAAGTTTGGTGCAGATTGGACATTTTATGTCTAAGTTATAGCAACTTCATTTTTCATGGCGAAACATCGAAATTCGCCAAGCCGCCACAGACACGCCCTCAAACGAAAACTCTAGATCTTCGCAATTTAACATCGCAAAGGCCTTTAGATTACACTGACAAACTTTGGTGTTGATCTGAATAAATCTCTAGGAGGAGTTCGTTAAAGTACAACCTCCGGAAATGGCAAAAATGACAAAATTTTGGATGAGAAAAAATATAATAACTGACTTCCTGTTGGAATTTGGATTTCGTACCAAGAGACTTTTTTGTAGATATTGGTGTGTTACATGTGTGTACCGATTTTCATACAAGTACGTGAAACGTAGCTCAAGATGCACTTCGTTGAAAATTTATAGGTGGCGCTGTCGAGCCATTTTGCCACACCCACCTTAGCAAACCATTGCATACCTAATATTTTTCCAGCTCTGACGTGTGTGCCAAGTTTCATGACTTTTCGAGAAAGTTTCAGAAAAATAATAATAATAATAATAATAATAAACAACACAGAAACAAGAGGGTCCTCACACCATCGGTGCTCGGGCCCTAATAATAATAAACAGAGCAGATACAATAGGGTCCTCACACCATCGGTGCTCGGGCCCTAATAATAAAAAACAAAGCAGATACAAGAGGGTCCTCGCACCTCGGTGCTCGGGCCCTAATTAAGAAACCAACATTCAAAGATTGGAGTGAGTAAGGTTTTTTTTTTCTTCTTTTTTTTTTTGGAAGAAGTATCATGTTCACTAGTGCTGTGTTAAATACATCGATACAACAAAGTATCGTCACCAAAATTTGCCAATACGAGTATCGATACAGCTGGCCCTGTATCAATATTGTGGCCACAGAAGAACACAACCAGGGTTGCCTGATATAAAGAGACATAATCCCTGAAACAGAGCTTCCCATTTGTGCAATACGGCAATATCAGTATATAACACAACATAAGTGTGCTGCTTGTTTTTGTCAACCTGGCAACCATGTGCACATGCTCTGTCTGCATTAAGGTTGGGTACCATTCACATATTAACCAGTATGCTATTGTTATTGGTACCTGAATTTCGGTGTAATTTTTCAGTATTTTATTCTGTGCAATTAAAAAACAATTCAGTAAAAAAATGTATAAATCTAAAAGTTTCAATTTCAACATTTTGAACAATAGGACCCTACAGACTTTTTATTTTTCCCCCCTTGTTGAGAAAGATAATGTAGCTGTTTAGCGATTAAGCTATCTTATTAATAAAACTGCGTGCTAAAAAGAAAAGGAACTTTAAGCAACAACAGCTGATGGAACAGTAACGGCTGACGTAAACTGTCAACTGCCCTAGCCAAAGAGCACAAAGTAACACTAAGTAACAGCAACAACCAAGAGGACGGTGAAACATGGAATCAAGACAAAGTGTGCTTTTGGCATTAAATGACAATTTATTGTCAGAAGAAGAGTTTTTAGTCTTGTATGATGCTAATAAGTCTTAGTACCTAGATTAACTATTCAAAATATACTCGCCTTTTAATCTGTCACGTAGTAGCGACTATGGCAAATTAGCTGTACTCCCGTAGTAGAGTTACAATGTATACGTCACAAAATAGCACTTAAAGTCGCGCATGAACAATTGCACTTTCTTTACCACTGCCGTTCCATCAGCTGTTGTTGCTTAAAGTCCCTACTGTCTGTGCGTGTGCAGTGTCATCTGTGTGTGACTGACGTGTGTGCGTGAGATACAGTACAGTGGCAACAGTGCATTAGTTAGAACTCTTCTAGTTTTTTTTTTTTTTTTTTTTTTTTTTTAAATACAGAGAGTGTGTTGATTTGTGTAATGATAACCTACCAGCAATGTTAATAGTTTTGCTTTCGTCAGCAAAAATTGTGACTGAATATCTTAGTCAACGAACCTTTATCATGTGACAAAAAAACGATTTGACTGGCCCTCGCTTCGGGAGCCTTTGCTGACTGCGAGTCCACCTTCCCAAACGGAGGCTTTTTATACTTTATACTTTATACTATTCTTTAAAACGACAGGACGAGGAATAACTGTCCTCTAAAACCATTGGGAATTACCAGTGAGAAGAAGTCATTTGCCAATATGGCCAGTACAAGTCTTGTGATGAATGAGTTGATGAATTAATAATTTATGTATAAACTTAAAACAATCTTAAACTATTGGCTATATTTTGCATTATAAACAAGAAAACCTAAGCAAATAGTGTATAATTAATATCTAAATTAATTCAGATTTTATTTTATACAATACAAATAAAACGTACTTCAAATAAGAAGCCTTGGACAAACTATGAAAACACCCCCCCCCCCCAAAGCACCTAATGGAGTTTGAACTTCACAATAAACTGCTTCTGTTTCACACAAACGCCAGCACAGACGTGCATGTCTGTATGTGAAAAGTTACAAATAAATGCCATGCACTCTGCCACGCCAAATTAGTTTGCTCTCACTCAAAGCAAACTTCATTATTTTCCACGCTCACCCAAGCGAACTTGCAGAGGCGTAGAGTATAAATCAGCCTTGACATAGAGAAAGGGACCAATGGCCGGCCAGCCGGGGTTCATCTTTGGGATAAAAGTTTGCTGAATTTTTTTTTTCTTTATTGTTTTCATTTATTTTATTTCAAATTATGGGTGAGTACTTCTAACATGTTTGGTTTGTAAAATAAATGTTGTAAATTCAAATCAGAGAGTTTTCTGTGTCTGGAAGGGATGTATTTTTGAGTCTATAAGGTAACAATAATATAATAATATAACCTTGTTTGAAATGGGTTTGGCTAAAAGAAAATTTTGGTTTCTTCTATACTACTGGGTACTTGTTCTATATTGACTGGGTTAAATAGAATGGCATTACCGAAAGGAGACTAAAATACCATTTTCATTGAATAAATGAATACATTTCAGTCAACTAAAACTAGACTAAAATGTCATCAGATTTCATTGACTAAAACTAGACTAGACTAAAAAGAGTATGAACATGACAAACTAATAAAAACTAAAATGACAGCTTCGAACAAAGACTATACTAAAACTAAAATTAAATGAGTACATTACAATATATATTTATTAAAAAGAGTCCATTATTATTTATGAGCTTAAAAAAAAGATGCAAACAATAAGAATATTGTACCTGGTGGGGAGTGCCTAATGTAAACATGAAACATGTGCCATTACCTATATTGTACTGTGGTACATGGAGGACTTCATAATGCAGAGGTCAACTGCCTGCTCTGCCTATAGTTCTCACTGGCCCTATAGTATGCAATGTTTCATAAACCATTGTTTTATTAAATTCTGCTGAGGTGAAATTCAGTGTCACTGTATCGTGATATGTATCGTAACGTGACTTTGCTGGTGATACACAGTTCTAGTGTTCACCATGGATGAATGTATTTAAAAAATATATAGTAAAACTGTAATATTGCGAAATATTATTAAAGATGAAATTAACTGTTTTCTATGTTAATGTATTTTACATTTTGTTTTATTTCTATGAAACCACTACCCGAGCTTGTCACATGATTCTTCAGAAATAATTATAATATGCTGATCTGCTGTTTAAAAAAGACATTTAATATCAATGTTGAAAAAGGTTGTGGTGCTTAATATTTGAGGAAAACAATACACATACATTTTTTTCAGGATTCTTGACTTTGAATATCCAAAACAACAAACACAAATCCTATTTAGCATTTTAGAAGTCTTTACTGTTCCTTTTAATGAAATACAAATCTTTAGATTGAGAGCATAGGCTACATTAAGAAACATTTCAAATAACAAAAAAACCAGTGGCTTCAGTGATGATTTATAGGTAAACGTTCTACTACACAGTGTGCTCAGTCTCCTCTATGGAGGACAGTTTGATGGGGCATGACCAGCTAACCCACAGGCCGATGCTGGAGGGAAAAGCACGGGCAGTGTGTCTCCGGGGGGAAACCACAGGCACCGTGAGCTCTGTGGAGAGTGACAGTCACTGAGCCAACACACTGCCTTCAGCTGCAACAGCAGAGCTAAACACACTCACTGGAGACAGAACTGATGTTTCCAGCAAGTGCTCTGACCAGTACAGTCTACATCCAGAACGAGACACAGTATGCAGAGAAAGAAGGCACTGGAACGAAATTAAAGGAGGGCAATCTGCACACAACCAAGTGAGACTCTGTAACGTGCTATTAGACAAATTGTTAGTGACAGTTTGATTGAGGAAAAGCCTGTGTGATGAGGCCATGTTGTATCACTCTCATTTTTACTCTGCACTGTTTTGTAATCAAACCAGTTTTGACAAGGGAGAAGGGCAAAAGTGCAGAAATCTGATGGCAACTCAAAACAAGCATTCAAACATTGATTGCCTGGTGCACATCAACAAAAATGTAACATAGAGCATGTGAGCTATTAGTGAAAAACATGAATCACTGAACAGTTGAATTCGGGGTTGATCAATGAATTTATATGTTTGTTACATTACTCAATCTTTATGCTGTTATTTTAAACATTCTATTTAATGAATTGGTGAATTCTGAATCAAACCTGTCATACTTCTTACAAAAATATTAAGCAGCACAACTATTGTCAACCTTGAGAATAATAATTAAAATTCAGCACACAATTTAGTATATTAGAATGATTCCTGAAGGACCATGTGCCACTGAAGACTGAAGTAATGGCTGCTGAAATTCAGATTTGCATTAGAGAAATTAATTCGATTTTACAATATATTAAAATATAAAAGTTATTTTAAATTGTAATATTTCACAGTATCACTGTTTTTTCTGTATTTTGATGAAATGACATCAGTTTTGATCATAACAAAACAAAAACTCCAAACCTTTGAACATTAGTGTAGGTAGAAAAGTTAATTTTGACTGTAAGTTTCTGTGACTTTTCCATGACCTTTTAATAATTTATATATTTCTATAACTGTAATGACCAAACCTGGAAATAACACTTTTGAAATTCCCTGGTTTTCTAGGGCTGTGGGAAGCCTGTAAATTCTATTAAATTTGACCCTAAGGGACTGGCTCTGCTTCAATCGATATTTAAACTATGACACCTTAAGACGTAAAACACGTAGCCTAAACCATTGGTTAATATGTATAAGTAAAATTATCTTTCACTAGATTTATAACGTGGATGCACATTAATGACCATAAGGGTTCCTAATATATAATGAGCTTAAAACAGTTTGAAGGGCCATTAGTTGCACAGCAAAACCAATGTTTAAAAAAAAAAAAAAAAAAACTGATTATCAAGCTGAATCAACTGCTTTTTCTCATCAGAAGACCTGCAAGGATATGCAAGTTTACCTACATTTTTTCAGCTCTAAATATTTGCACTTGTTGATATTCAAAATATATTTGTAGACAACTTCCCTGATTTTCGACTTGCTGTTTTTCCCTCGCTGTCACTCCTCTCAAGTCTGTTTCTCTCCCCTATCCTTCCCTTACATCAAAGTGTCTTGCACATTTTCAGCCATCAAGAGAGGAAAACGAACGGTTCTTTCAGAAACATGACAGAGAGAAAGGAAACAGAAAAAGAAGCGACAGAGTGGGCCAGTCACTAAAGACACACTTTCTCTCTCTTTCTGAAATAACTTGTGCAGAAACTTTTTTTTTTTCATCCCGGTTCCTGGAGAGAACTGGCAGCCCATTTTATTGGACCCAAGGGAAATTACATGCTTTATATTCCATCTCCCCACACATGTCGGGACAAGAGCACATCTGTCCAGAGTTGACACTGGGATAAATAGGAGTGAGAAAAAAAAGAGCAAAAGGGGTGAGAGACAGAGAGAGAGAAAGAGAGCTAGAGGGAGAGAGAGAGCAAGAAAGAGAGAGAGAGGATGAAAAGTGCTGATGGCTGCACATGGAAGGACTTTGATTTTTATGTAATATCAATAGCTGTTTCTTGAGCTGGGCGATTTTCCAGATTTTATCAACTGATTCAAATTTATTGTTATGCCACATTTGTTTTTTGTTTTTTTGTTTTTTTTTTAAATCAAGGAAACGCGACATTGAATAGGAGTATTACCAAATGTTAGAATCAGACACTTTGACAATATGCCGATGATAACAGTAAAGCGCAACAGTCAAACACATCCATGTTTACACAGAAAAAAAAACAATGGAAAAGCAACACAATCCGACAAAAAAGCTGTAAAGAACTACTATTGTAAGTCTGACTGAAACAGGCTGAAAGATGCTTTTGTTTTTTGTGTATAAAGAACATTTACAGTTAATATAAGTCTACACATAATATGTATAAGATAAGTTTTTACAATATGTAGTTGTAGTTTTTGCATCTTTTCTGCAAAGATATTTAACAAGTGATTTGTTTAACATTTGCATCATGCCAGCAACTTCATGTGTACTGCACTTGGAATTAGGGTTGGTCAATATATGAAAAGAAATATCATCTCGATATTGTCCATTTTTTTACAATATTTGATATATCTCTCGATATGTTTGCATTTAAATAATAAAAAACTGGGAGAAATAATTAAACTATGATCTTTGGAGCACATAAGTATTTCTTAAATATATATACATACAAACCTGATTCCAGAAAAGTTGGGACAATGTACAAATTGTGAATAAAAACAGAATGCAATGATGTTCGAAGTTTCAAATTTCAATATTTTATTCAGAATACAAAATAGATGACATATCAAATGTTTAAACTGAGAAAATTTATATTTTAAGGAAAAATAAGTTGATTTTAAATTTCATGGCATCAACACATCTCAAAAAAGTTGGGACAAGGCCATGTTTATCACTGTGTGGCATTCCCTCTTCTTTTTATAACATGTTTAGATGTGGCTTCTTTTTTGACCTATAGAGCTTTAATCAGCAACGGTGAATGGCACGGTGGATAGTGTTCACCGACAATGTTTTTTGGAAGTATTCCTGAGCCCAAGTTGTGACTTCAATTACAGTAGCATTCCTGTATGTGATGCAGTGCCATCTAAGGGCCCAAAGATCACGGGCATCCAGTATGGTTTTCCGGCCTTGACCCTTACTCACAGACATTGTTCCAGATTCTCTGAATCTTTGGATGATATTATGCACTGTAGATGATGATGACTTCAAATTCTTTGCAATTTTTTTTCTGAGAAACTACTTTCTGATATTGCTCCTCTATTTTTTGCCGCAGTGTTGGGGAATTGGTGATCCTCTGCCCATCTTGACTTCTGAGAGACACTGCCACTCTGAGAGGCTCTTTTTATACCCAATAATGTTCCCAATTGACCTAATAAGTTGCAAATTGGTCCTCCAGCTGTTCCTTATATGTACATTTAACTGTCCCAACTTTTTGGAAATGTGTAGCTTTCAGAAATCCAAAATGAGCCAATATTTGAAATGACCATTCAAAATGTGTCATTTTCAACATTTGATATGTTATCTATATTCTATTGTGAATAAAATATAAGTTTATGAGATTTGTAAATTATTCCATTCCTTTTTTACTCACAATTTGTACAGAGTGACAACTTTTTGGGGAATCAGGTTTGAATAAATAAATAAATATATATATATATATATATATATATATATATATATATATATATATATATATATATATATATATATATATATATACTCACACACATTTAAAATTAAAATTAAATTAAATGTATGCATTTAGCAGATGCTTTTATCCAAAGATTAATTACGATTAATCGATTAGTTGATCATTTATTTAAACGACGATTGATCATGGAAATTATCGAAAATTGACATCCCTATTTCAAACAAGTAACTTTAATGGTTCATAACAGTTAGAATGATGCCTTAGTAACCTTACCAGGCTTTATAATAAAGCAAAAGTGATGTGATGGGCAACAATACAAATGACATCAGAAATGTATCTATAGTTCACAATAAGTGAGATTGCAGTTTTTTTTCTTTTTATTTTACTTAAGAATGACAGATATGCTAAAGATGATAATCCTATTGTAGGAGTAGCCATAAGACAGGAAAAGATTACTATCTTTCCGCTGCCCTGTCTTCATTTATGTCATCCCGTTCAATATTTAACCAGCCACAGTCAGTAGGAAAAGGCCTGCTAAATCAGAACAGGTGTCTTTTCAAAATCATTTAGCATTCTGCTGGGATGAGAGGATGAACTCCTGAACTGGCACAAAAAATAAATAAATGTGAGTGAAAATAAATGTCACTCACAATGGTGCACATAGCTAATGGAAACATCACTCACTCATCCAATCAGACACCTTGCCTGAGTAGAAGAGGAAGTATGGGTATAAATTATGCCCCCTACATATCCTTGGTGTTCATGCCCCATGTGAGAAGGAGAGAGAATGACGGTACAAATCAACCACCAGCCAAGCAAAGGATGGCCAGCCTCACCAACATGATCACAAAACTCATCAAGTTCATCATTACCTACCACACACATACACGCACACACACAGAACACACACACACATATCTACTGCAGCAAAACTGTGCTCATATCATCCTACTGACAACAGAATATCTATATGAAATTAAAACTAAACTTAGAACTGTCTCCACTTGACTAGTAAAACAGCAAACAGGATGACACATAAAACAAAGAGCATTTATCAAAATGTCATCAGCATTCAGCTTAAATTCCCATGATTGATGTGTTAAATCCATCGCTACAAAGAATCCCAGTTATCAAGCTGAACTCGGAAGAAAACAATAGTAGAATTTATTTATTAAAAACACCATTGTGATGTTTCTGATCCTTGGTGAAGTTTGACTGGATTCCCCAGAGTACAACATCTCATTCTGTTGACATGAAGGACCTCGTACGTCAGCTAACAGAATCAAACACTGGCAGGTACAAATGTCACCTTTGCAGGTGCAGGTTAAACGCTCAGTTTGACTCTGATGGGATGAAACGATACCTTCCCTCAAATACATCAGTCCAATTTTTGGTTTATAAAATGTAAGGCAGTTGATAGGATCTTAAAGGGATCCTATTATGCTCTTTTACAAAGCCTTGATTTTGTTTTGGGGGTGCACTAGAATATGCTCTGATGCTTGGTGGTTCAAAAAACTCATTAAAAACGCATTAAAAAAACACTAGTAAATTTGGCATAAAAAAATAAATAAAATTGAAATCACCAGGCAGACTGATGCCAACAATTTTAACACTATAAATAGCGACTAATGGCAATAAGGTTGCCAATTTACTGTGCACCGCTTGGCCAAAATTAACAATAAGAAGCAACAACCTGTCTTACAATGAGGTCATTTTCTCAGCCTCTAAGGAAACGAAGAAAAGAAGAAACTATCATAATGATAAAATGACTTCCAATGTGGGCCAATACCAGCCTTGACTGCATGTGAACATAAACATCCAGACGTTCCAACTGGGAATCGCTAAGAGGGACCTGTGGGGATCCTAGTTATGATAAAACACCATATGTCCATTTAAATTAGGGAATTGTCACGGCCTTCCATCTTGCTTCTTATTGCAAAGCATGTGGATTCAAGAGAAGTTCAGAGTAATGTGGCTACATGGATCATTCATGTCATCTATTAGAAGGTCAGTCTCTATATTCACGCCCCCACTGTGAAATACTTATCAAGGTCCTCACGACCTAAAACACAGGCTAATTTAGTCTTAATGAACATGTGCATTTCCAGTTGACTGAGCATTTGCACTCAATATTACCTTTTTAGCAACGAATCAACGTTTACTCTAGTCTTTGTTTTTCCTATCCTTATCTTGACTTTATACATCCTACACCAGTGACCTATAAAAATACAATGCTGCAGGCTTTCATCAGTGTAGCCAAATAAAGCAACTTTGTGTCATACTGTAGCCAGACAATGCCAAAAACAAAAATTAAAAAAAAGACTGAATTGTTTGGAGAAGTTTTAACCTTGCACATAAAAATGATAAGGCACCATGTGTGAGTAATGTTCAGGCTACACTCTCCACACAAGGTCAGCCATTGCTCTCTGATTGTGGATCATTCTGCCCGCGACGTTCACGGCCATAACGAACAGCTGCATGTGCCAGAACAATGTCTGGATGCTAATAGAAATCATGACATTTCATGAATTATGCCAATAAAGAATGCAGCGCTGATGAAAACAGTTTAACACCGACTCTCTGCTCGAACATGCTCTCGACTTTCCCTTTCTCTCCTCCTTCATCATCACAGATGAGGTTTATTTTTCCATCCATAGACTTGAAATTAGACACAGTGCTTAGTACGGTCTGTCAAATTAAATTTAACCACCTGTAATAACTTTATCTGCACGCACACACTCGGCTCTCTAACCCACTTATCTATTGGATTTTTTGTGATTGGAATGAGGAAAATGTTTCATATGAAAAGGGTACTGGACCAAATGTGTGTCCTAAACCAACGCACTCATGATGTTTCTAAGTCATGTTATTACAAGCAAATGATTTTGAAGCACCTAGCACTGCAGTTAAAAGACTTTGTTTAGTCACTTGAAATGTGCAGGCTTCAATATATTCTGATTTTTTTTAAAGATCAATACAAAGCTCAGTCTGCAAAAATGATAAAAGCGACAAAAAAACAAAATGTAAAAAAAAAAATAATGACATCAACAGTCAGACCACCATGAGAATGAAATATGCATTTCCTCTCTCATCAACCTTTTTCTTCTGTCATTATAAACTTCCACAGCATGCATCTCTCTTGAACTGCACTTAAAACTATGCTGTTAGAGTCGTAAAAAAAGAAAAAAGCAAAGCCTATTCAAATATATATATACATATATATTCAAAAATTGTTTATCATCTTCAACCTACTGGAGAGGCCACTCTGTCATGTTTGCAGTACAAATGCAGGCCCACAGCAGGGGAGCTCATCGCAAACGGCATCAAACAATTAAAAGGTAGGACGGAAAACCTGGGTCAACGTGACAACCGGTAATACATATTAATGAATGCCAGTGTGTAATGCTGCTCTAGTCTGAAATCATGGAGCACGCCGCTGAGTTATACACCGATGGGCAAGTGTCGGAGGTCAGATGTGATGGGTGGCTAGGCTGGATAGTTCAGTGTATGTTCCAAGTATTCAGCGAGATGCAATATCAAGCTGGCTTGTCAAGTTTTAGATGTGAGTAAGAGTTTGCAGATGCCTTCCAAAGTAAAAGTGTGTTTGTGTAAGCAGGGCAGGTTTCTAGAGAAGGAAAAAAAACAGCTAAAATATCCTGCTAAATTACACAGAATTAGACAGAAACAGGAAAATGTTGAAGCCAAAAAATATGACTAACATCATATATGAAATTTAATGTTCTAAACAGTTAAAAAAGATATATATTTCAAGTGAGTACCTGACTGGGTTGCTGGTGAGTGACACTCTGAGGGAGTCCAAACAAGCAAATAGTCTCTCATCGGTGGCACCTCCTTTCAGCTCACTCAGAAACTCCTGAGGAGAGACCTGACTGCTGCACCTCAAACTACCCTGTCAGAGAAAAACAGAGAGAAATGTCACTAACATTATCAAACCCTTTTTCATTTTTCACCCATTCAAGCAGATTGGTGCTTTAATTGCATGATTGGAAAAATCTACCAAGGGACTGTACCAAGATGGCTCCAGGCTGACCATATTTTAGTTTCCAAAAAAGAGGACAGAGGGGACAGGATACAGGGGGGTGGATGGATGGTTGATGGTTGAGTTATTGTTGGGTTTGAGGTGGTTAAATTGGCCCCCTTAGTAGCGCAATGACCATATCCTAAATATCAAAACTCAAATTATGTAATTTCCATACCTAAAATAACTTTTATAAGTCACCCTTATGCAGATTGCAGTTTTTCCCAAAGCCTTACACTCCCCCGCCCCCATACACAGTATATGTTTATGTATATGTATATGTATATGTATATGCAAGTTCATTTTCTGTCAACAGGAGGCGTTTTAAGAGCAGGGGAGAGAGCAGTTTCTCCGGTTACCACTGTAAAGCAGCGCTGAACTCACAAACACTTCATAACACTCGCACCGGTTTTTGATTTTGAGACGTGCAGTGCTCATGTTTATTCAATTAAGTCAAAGTCTTTTGGAAAATTTATTTGTGGTGGTAAATTGTTTTGATATTGTGGTGGCCATCACAAATAAATCAATGTATGGGAAACCCTGGATTGATCATAAACCCAGCTAAAAGGCTTCCTACCAGTGGTTGTCCTTCACAAAACTTAACATCTATCACAGTTTTATTAGTGGTGGGCGGTATGGCCCAAAAAAAATAGTTTTTTTCAAAATTATACCAGTTTCATAGTATTTTTTTTTTTTTCATTCATGACGGGGTGTAAACCACATTTTCTACTGATTGAGAGAGGAATTAGTCTAATGCAGTAGATCGACTTAAAATGCCCTATTTTAAAAAAATTCCACTCTAAAAAGTGATGAAGCATGGCCCATTAATACATGTTAACCTCATTTATAATCGCAACATCGTTTGTTAAAATCAACATGCATGTACAGTAGGAGCATGTTGAGTGGCTATGTGGTGGTTTTGGCTATATTGCTTTTTTGTCTCATGCAGCGCACTGCCTGTGTTTAAGTAACAAACAAACTAAATAAAAATAAAAACGATGCACATCTTTATAGGTGCTTGGAAACACTTTTTTTTTACTCTTTTCTTGATGAGTCAGCTGTGGTACGGCCAGCTGAAAGTGATGCTTCTCTGCCGCTCACTGCATATAACAGACACAGAGAGAGACAACACTGTGCTGGGAGAGTCAGACCTTGTGGACCATCCGGCGCAGCACTGGCAAAATCTTCCAACTGAATCATAGCTAAGGTTTATGCAAAAAAGTCGCTAGGTTTGTCAGAATATATATTTTATGGAAAAGTCACTAAAAGTGTCTGAAAGTTGCTAAATCTAGCGTTGAAGTCATGCTTGTGTGTGTGAGGAGCGGGAGCTGATGAACATGAATGCAAAGTGTTTCAATACAAGAAATTCAGTCAAATGTAATTTATACAATTTATATGGAAATCAACCTGTCGCAACAGTTTTAAAAATCATCCCAATTCCGTGCAAAAAGTTTAAATTTGGCAACCCTGAATCTAACACGAGCTGCTTCCAAAGTGATTTAACCTCTTACCTTCCACCCCCGCAACAATCAGAGTCACAGCACGAGCACGCAGCAGTACACACACAGAGACAGTGCTGGGAGAGGCTATTTATCATCAGATTGCGTAAATCAGAGGAAAATCATGATTCTGCATGAAAAAATGTGAAGTAAACATGAGTAAATATATCTATAGATCTCCGTGTTCATGCATCTTTGGACTATAATCCCTTATTGACGCCGTTCAGTGAATCTATGTGAACACAAATAAACCGCTGCTGACATGACTAAATATGAATGAGTGGTGAATTTCTATTTAAAATTTGACATAATACGGATTTATTATTTTTCACTCCTGACATAAATTACTAAATTACTGTTACTGCAACAATGTTTAATCAACAATGTTTTATTAAGTGGTCAAATATCGAAACTAGAGTCTTTAATTTTTCTACTGATTGTACAGTTTTACAGTTTTGTGATGTTTAACATCCTGAAAGTGAAACAAGAATAATCTGGGGCCGTTGACGATCCCTGAACGCAAAGGTTTTAAATACACCACATACTGATAGTGGCTCCCACACTTCTTCTACTGCTGCACAAGATGAGAACACATTTTATCATTTTCTGACTCATGACGTTTACTGCAAGACGTTTGCTCAGTCTAAACGCGCTTAAATCTGCACTAACGATGTTCCTGTCAAAGTGGGCTATTGTTTTTACATGCCATACGAAATTGGAGTAAGGGGCAAAAAACTACCCGTTGAGACAGGTTTATGCTTATGCCGTTTATGACCATAGTCCGATAAATCAAAACAGGTCATGCATAATCATTTTAAGAATGTGTATGTAAATGCGCATATTGATTTGTGATAGAAAACTGCATCAAAAGAATTAAATAAAGTTTGGGTTTCACCCAATGGTTATTTTTGGTATAGAGACCAAACAAAATCTCACAGGAACCACAATTTTGGTGATATCAACTTCAAATTTGGAACATAACTTGGTTAGACATATGGCGTAGATTTTATAGCAATTTGAAGTGCAAATTATGTTATAAAGTATTTATTTTATACAATAAAAAAAATGTATACTGCATTTATGGTCTTGCCATTTTTAGGGTTAAAGAGAATGACTTGCTTTGAAAGAGAATCTGTGTTGTTTGAGAATATGTCCTGTGTAAAAATTCACAATGAATGAACAACAAATGCGTTACTAATTAGTATTCTTTGAAAAGAAAAGATTTCTGTGACTTACAAATAAAGATTTCCCTCATTTTCAGACTATTGAATATTGATCATCATCTTCAAACTTCTTTTATTAGGCTGAAAGGCTTTCACTTTTGGAGAAGCCTGCAAAGAAACATGCAAAAATCAGTGTCTGCTGCCTGCCAAATTTGAGATTAAGAGCTCCTAGAATTGACAAACAAACTCTACAAAGAGTCCTGCCTGTTTAATTACTGACTTAACAAAAATCCAATTACTAGAAATTAGTTGGCAAAACTCATACTAAAACAATAAATAAGAAAAAAAAATTAAATGCAAATAAATATTGCACATTACAAAACGAACAAAGTTAGTCAGCATCTTTATTCTGTTTGATTCAATCTACCTCTTACAGCCTAATGCTAGAAGAACATAATCACAGAAGAAGAAAAAACAAGAACAAGAATCAGGAAACCTCCATACCTCCCAATGACATTGAATATGCTTAGACATAAATATCTAACAGAGAATGATTTTTGTTTCTTCTATTTTTAAGCCAGTAGGCTGTTTATGATGAGAGTGTTAGTATTTTTTTTTTTCTTCAGATACCAATCGTGATAAGAAAACATTAACACCCTTCTCATTTCTCATTGTTTGAGGTTCTCGAAGGCATGGCGTGTTAATGAGCAAATTGATTATGTGCGATTTATCTTTCTGATTTCCTCTTTCTGAAGATGCGGAGGGGGAAAATTGCTTTTGCTTGCTTCCACACATTTTTACATTTCCGAGTTATCTTGCAAATTTGGGCTGGCTGATATGCAGGTACTGAATATATGTGTGCAAGGTCATGGTTAGTAGTGGTGTGGTTAAGGTTCCAAACAGGTGGAAAATTTCTGGTAAATTTCCGGAAACTTTCCTAAATAATTTCCCATAAACAAACTGCAGCTTCTGTGGTGTTTTCCACACAGGGACCTAATGGAAAGTGTTGGCCTCTTTAAATGTGCAACCAACAGGACATACAAACAAAGAGGATGAGGAAACTCAAAAAAAGAGAGGAAGAGCTGAGCAAAATGATGAGACCTGCAGCACTCTGATTCTGGCCAACTCTAAACAACTCACTCTGATCTATGTGCATTCAGCAGGCATTACATGCATCCGTTAGAAGTCTTTCTCTCTTTCTGAGTAAATTATTCAATTTTTCTAGTGTTCAATCTCTTCTACACTCCCTACATATTCATTTTTATTTTGTTGTTAATTCTTGCAGACAGGACACAAACATAACCAGCAGGAGACCGACATGGTCAGCAGCAGCAAGTCATTACACCACAGGATCGGCCCTCCTTATCCTATCCATGGTGCACTGGGCCTGTGCGCTGCTGCCCTGACTGTCCCCACCGCAGGAGACTGAGGTCTTAATCATCGCATACAAGAGATACAGCTGCTTCCACTGAAAGTCCCTCCGCCCATCTCTTGTTCCCTTTCTTTACTATCCTGTCCTTCCTTTATCACCATGGTGACTGGCTTTTAGCATCCCTTCCACTCAATAGCCGAAATCCGAGGCAAAAAATCAACCCCACACACCATTATATTTGGGTTTTCGAAAGAGATTCTGGCTGTTTAGATCTGTTTTAAAAAATAATGAGAGCCAAAGGAAGAAAATCCTTATTTTTCGAGTTTTCGTTTATCGCTACAGAACCATGTTTGGGCTACTTACACATAATGAGTGTTTCTTTAAAACCAGGATTTTGGTTTGTGTTCTGGGCAGTTTATCCCATTACACATTAATAAAAAAATAAATAAAATCCAGTAGACAACATAAAAAGTCCTGGATAAGAGGGGCGCTCACTCGGGATAAAGTCTGCTCTTTGAAACCCGCATTATCCAAAGAAATCTTTACACGAATATGGCTTGCAGCGACAACATCAAACAACAAGAATTTCACATTAAGCAGCCAAGTCATGATCTCACAGCAGAAGCTCCAATCACCTGGTGGCGTCTTCCATCAGGAATCACAGGAGCGGAGGTAAACATCCTGGAGCATGCCCTGGGTCACAGATCGACCTGTCTGCTTAGTGTTGAGCCCACCTAGCCTGACAACAGGCCAATTAGATCAACTCGGTGCAGGTTATGACATTAATAAATCATGAAGCTAAGTTTCCTTGGGTAATTATAGCTATAACTCCCGTCAAGGTGCTGCAAACCTGATTCTCACTAGTTAGTGGTGTAATTTAGCAGACAGTCTCATACAAAGTGATTTACAGTACACTAATTGATAAGATAGTCCCATTGAAACATCCAGGATTTAGCGCTATGCTCAAGGGCAAAACAGTAATGGACGTAACATCAGCATCTTTTAGGTCTTCAAACCAGAAACGTGTGCGCTAACAAGCTTGGATCTGTAACTATTAAGTTATAGCGCTACCATAACCCGAATGAAGTTTAGTCTAGACCAGGGATTTTCAACCATTACAGAACTAGGGACTCGCCTCACTAGTGTTGTCACGGTACCAACATTTCAGTATTCTGTACCAATACCAGTGAAAATCCACGGTTCTCTCTACCAATTTTGGTACCAAAACAAAACACAAAAAAATGCTAATTAAAAAAAAATACATCTAGAATTTCATTTAATCCAACATGTGTAAATGTAATTTTAAAGGGCTTTTGTATTTTTTAACAATTTTAACCATTTGTACATTCTCTAACACTCATATTTTACATTCACAATTCATTTAAAAAGCCTCAGGTGTTTAAAAACAGTAAATATCATCATGTCCTTTGGTTATTTATTTATTTATTTTTAACCCTATTATAAGTTATAGGAGCATTAAATAGTTAATAAAGTAACTTAATTCTAATTCTCAATTTATTAGCATTAGCCACTCTTATGCTAACTATTGACTACTCTAAAACAGTGTTAAATTAAACTCACATTCAAATTAAAATCTTTAATTGTATTCATAATAGAAGTGGTGTTTCCCACAGCCTTCATTCTATTTTTGGTGGCATATATATGCAAATTCATTCTCTGCCAGCAGGAGGAGCTTGTACAGCAGGAGAGAGAGAGGTTTCCCCGGTAATGGCTGTAATCAAATAAACGCTAAGCCTGCAATCACAGATGCTCTTCATGCATTACAGGCAAGATGAAATTAAAAAAACATCCATCATTTTCTGAAGACATTTGGTTTTCTTTAGAAATGCAGTGATATCAAAACACCCGCACTGGGTTTCGACTTTGACACGTGCAGTGCTCATGTTTGAATTTTTTAGTAACGACTTGGTACCTAAGTACTGGGTCTTCTGACAACACTACACCCCACCCAGAATCACAGTCAACCCAGGAACCTACAGTTTTTCAAATAGATAAAATCAAATAAGTATTTAATATAATTAAATAAACAGTTAAGAAAAAATAATTAACACATACATATTTAAAATAAAATAATGCATACATTAAGTAACAAACTAATCAGAAAACTAAAAACTAAAAGAGCAAAACAACTAAATAAAGACAGAAAAAATGAACAAATGAATAAATTAAAGAGCCAAAGAATGAAAGAATTACAGAAAGCATGAAAGAACTAATGTAAGAATGAAATAAAGAAACAAAACCAAATAAATGACTGGAAAAAAATAACAAACAAATGAAAGATCAAAAAATAAGAACTAAAAGAAATATGGTTGAAAACCCTGGGTCTATTCTCCATCCCTGTATGCACTAACTTTGTTTGCATGTGATATCATTATCCAGAACAGTTAAATAGAAGATATTTAAATGTATATTAAAGCCTTTTGAGCATCAACAAAATGAACTTGAAAACTTTGTTAGATGATTTGTTTGTTCTAATAATGATGATTTTGGCAAGCTCAGCCCATGCTCTGCTTTTCCTGTCTTCTCTGTCCTCTGCAATATTGTCTATAATTACATGCCAGCAGAAAACAGCAGTGCATAAGCAAATGTCAGACATGCTTAGGGAATTGATCATCCATTTAAAGGACAGGTCACACATGCCTCTAAAATGCCAGAGCCTCTCCTATTCAATCAGGGCTCGAGAGCAACCGAGGGCATAAGAAAAAAAAAACAAAAAAATCATCAAAATGTCCCATCAACCTGTTCAGCTTCCTGTGGTTGTGATAATTAACACTGTGTTATGGCCGAATGTCACAACATGTTGGAGCTTCAGAGCCAAGAAATGTCTTTGAAATGATGGTGCCTTATCTGCCATTGATGCAGAGATATTATGATGATGAAGATGATGATACATTTCTTTTCTTTTTTTTTTTACCCTCTGAAGTTGATAAATGCGTATACGTGTTATGAGGCATCTTCTCCTGATAAGCCCAAAAAGAACTTAAACTACACTTTCAGTATTAATCGTACAGATAAGAGCAATACATCAATGGAATCTGTAAAGGGTCTACTTTTTTGTATACAGACATAATAACAACAAAATTTTGTGCATTTATAAAATAAAGATAACAAACAAGGTGTGCTGTTTGCAGCATTGTCTGCACTGCTCTTCATTTAGACATGCATCATTAAAATGAACTGTAACTCCGTGAATACTCAATGAAGAGACTTGAGAGTGATATCTATAAAAAAGGCTGACATGTCTACTTTTATACTAAACAAGTGCTGCCGAAAACAGATATTCTGTGATAAAGTAATCCATCTGAAAACAACGCGATGTCCATCTTCCAACTGCCTTAATTAACATCTAATGCGACCATGTCTAGGTGCTGAACGCGCTATTGATAAATAATATAAATAAATAAATAGTGGCCACACACAAAAAAAAAAAATTGTTATATTGGTTTCATATATTATTGAAAAAACTACAAAATATTATTATAAAAAAACTAATAAATAAAAACTATTTTGCATGTGCACTGAACTTGAACTTACACTTAGACATCTTAATCAGCACTTGCTGACACAATTTAAAATATTTTTTTATACAAAGCATGAAACTGATTTACTGAATTTATTTCCAAAAAGACATAATAAAAAAGACAACCACAAAAGATTTTCAAAGCTTTTGTTTTATCAACCAACAATTTTTACTTTTTTAAGTCAAAAAACACAACTCTGACCTCTGTACTGTACGTCTACCAGCAATCCCAACATGTGAGTAGTGAGTTTTTCCTCAACAAGAGAATGTACAGTTCCCTAGAATGTGGAGAAAAGGGCTAGTCCTCAAGGACGTCAGTGTGTGCATGAGTTCTTACTGCGTGCTGCACATCTGATTTCACTGCTTGAGTCCTATGGGAGCTCATTTAATGAATCAGGTGTTGAGCTTTTTGTGGAGCAAATATCTGGGACATGCTCCCACCTTCCTTATGCCACTGCCATATTCTTTAACTGAACGTCCCAATAAAATAAATAAATGAAATAAATTGTGCCTGTTAGTGACAAGATTGCCAATAAATTACCAAAAAAATTAAGAGTTCAGTATCTCTCTATACTCCTCAGAGCAGAAAATAAAACAAAATCTAGTGTATGTGTGTGGCACGCAAGTGCCAAGGCGGTCAGGGAAACATGGCCGTTTGCCCAGGTCTTCTCCTGCATGTCATTTCTGGACAAGTTTTTCCCCTGGTCCACGTTATGATTCATAATGAGCCAAATCATCATTACCCATTGAAGCCTGAGATGCATAATGCACACACCCACACTCACTGAAAGTGGTCCAGCAAAGAACATTAATGATTATGTACTAATCTTACACCAGAGGAGTGCAGACTTTGGCCATAAAGCAGTCTTTTCACACTGAAAGCAAAATTTGGCGCAATGACATTTTTGAATCGAAACAATCAATCCCTATGAGGCTATTCACACGCGATCATTCGCGGTAGGTGGTATCCGAGAACAGACTCATTCTCATATGTTTTATATATATATATATATATATATATATATATATATATATATATACAGACAATTTCTAAAATCTCCATTGAATTATGTGATCTGGAGTGTCCGTTTTGTTTTGTTCCACGTGTGCGAATGTTATTAGTCAGACCTCTACATATTCCAAAAACAAGAGAAACATTCATATTCATTCTTTAACTACGTTCTTCCCACAGATTAGAAAAGTTTAAATGTACCTCTCCCATCTCAGTGCATGCAATTAATCTCTGTAGCGTGCGGCGCCACTATGTTAGCATTTAGCTTAGCACCATTCATTCCTTTCTGTGCATTCACACCAGACGTGACTTGCGCAAATAAATCACACTTTTCACGCGTAATGGGGCGCTTGAACATCGTTTAGTTTTTTTGCAGTTTTTCACAGAGTTTATTCGCTTCATTCGCGCATGAAATTAACTTCACAACAGACAGAAATTTGCATCATGGGAGGGGCTTCTGCCAGTTGAGTTCACGCAGCATTGTGATTTCAACCACCATTTTTATTCTGATATTTTTTTAAATATTACTGTTATTGTGTCATGAAATGTAGTTTTAAAAGTATTTCAGGCTAGAATGTAGTTGTTTAAAACTCTAATCTGCTGTTTATTTATAAAGACAGCACCTATTTAAAAATGTGTTTAGCAGATTTCTGAACTCCACGCGATCAGCAATTATCCGCCTAGAGCAGACTAAACTTGGCTAGTTCTTCTGACATTTGCCGCTTGCTCTGATGTCTATTAAGTGGTTAAACATAAAATATAATTTGTATATATACTATATAATTCTAACAGGTGATCTTTGGTCTTCATTCAATTAATCAATTTCTTTCCAGCAAGATCCTGTTTATTCCTGTTTCTGTAAAAGTATGAAGAAGTATCATACAGCTTCATGTATCCACATACAGCGATGATGACTTTGACCTCCATTGTTTCGTATTTTCCCTCCACTCGCTACTTAATAATCACATCACTACTAGAGCAAGCTCCTGATTGGTTAAAGCAGTGAAATTTTGCCAAACTTCAGATTAAGTATGTATGGCGGTAAGTATTAAGTAAGTATGGCGGCACAAAATAAAACATGCCGATTTTCTAAGTGGATAAAAAATTATAACTATAATGAATGGTGGAAGAGCACTTTGCAGCACTTCGACCTCAGCGCAGTAATATCATCACTCCTGAGAACTCCCCCAAACTACTACCAATAGGTGTGCATGGAGAGGGAGAGGTGAAATATGGAAAAACGTTGACATTTTTCCTTTAAACAGCCTACAAAGTAAGTAATTAATTTTAATTTATAAAGCACATTTACACAAGGCGCAAAACTGCCCAAAGTGCTGTAAGTGCATGCAAGAGTGCATGTCTGCCTATTATAGAATCAAAACAACTTTAGATCACAATTGGAAGAAGTTATTACAAGCACTCAATGATAGTTTATAGTTGGTTTTAAGCAAAAATATTAATAAATCGCATACATTTTCAAATGTGCCTTGATGCTAATTGTACTTATATTTATATTTTAAGATGTTTTCTTGTAAGCATTATAGATTGTTTGTGTTTCTGGTATATAACTGCACTTTATTTAGCTATATTTCATTCTGTATATTGAGCAGTGAACGATTTTAAATCCATATATGAGATACATATATGAGGAAAAATGCATTGCTGGTCAGCACCACCTAGTGTGCAGGAGTGAATTAGGCAATCAATATTTTTTTGCATAGTGTGAAAGCAACATTTGTATAAAAAAAGCTATGAAAAATTAAATCCAAAACTATATCATACCTATTGACTTGTATTGCACTTTCATAAATACATTTTCTGTTCATGTGCTCTACAGAAGAAAAAAAATGCAACAAGCAAATACAACATGAGGTTGAGTAAATGACGACAGAATATTCATTTGTGAGTAACTATCCCTTTAGGGAAGAAGTCTAGGCTACATTTAATCTAAAGGTGTAGATGCTGTATTTCTCTCTACTGCCATGTGATTACAAATCATTACAAAGAAAAATGTCAAAGTAGTTTACTGACTCGATGGGATTGCACATCTTTGAGACCTTTAAGGGTTTTAGAGCTGCAATCTGGATTTTGATGACATTTATTTTGGACTAATTTCAAACTGACTTTACGATTCCACTTGGCAAACTGGCTGCAAAGCCTGGCAATACACAAGACTCTCCAATTTTAAAATAAAGTGCTTAGCCCCAGGCGTTTCTAGAAGGTACTAGCATATAATGTGGGTTTCTCTCTTTAAATCTCACCTCAGCACAAACTCAGAAAAATATACCCCCCAACACACACACACACACACACACACACCTTTCATCTGTGGAGTTTAATATATATGTCTCTTTCAAAATAAACTTCAACTTCCTTGGGTTATTCTGCACGGTATTAGTCTCCCAGATGAATTGCTAAGGAAAATGTTTGCCCTGGGCATCAGATGGCCTGCTAGTGGACTAGCCACCGGGGAGCACTTCAACAGTGACTCCCAATTACAGACCCCACAGAGGGAATGGTTGTCCACATCCTGATATCAAACGCAGAGGGCCACTTTGGTTGGAGAGAAAACAAGATCTAAAAGCTTGGAAGAGAATGTGTGCATAGGGCCTTTAATGACTAAGGATTTTAGCATGCTGTTGAACTGAGACACAATGTACTCAGTCAGGCCCACTGTCTGTTCCCAGGTTCCATTCAATCTTCCTCCTTCCCTCCATCCTAATTATTCATCATATTTCCCGGTGCGAGTGGGAGGTCTGTACCGTCTAAACAGCATCTGACATTATTGAGATACAAACCACACAGGAACTTCTCCATTTAGTGCCTTCAGAGATGGCATTAAGCAAAAGAGCGGAAGGAGAGGAGCACTGATACAGCCCTCTTCATCAACACAAAGGCTAACCTTAATGCATAATGCAAATGAGCATGGCAGCATTGGCTCGGCTCTCCTTTCAGCGCTCTGATATAATTAAGAGCTCTGGGGCCTGTCTATTTGGGCCCGAGAGAGGACTTTTTTCCTCCCTTCTTGTTCTCTTTCCTTCTCTTTCTCCATCCCACTTTCTAAATCCTGAACGTGTGTATTGGATCAGCGTTGTGAAAAGGTACTTATGGCTGCCCCAACAGAGTCAGAGTAGCTTTTATCGTGTCAAATCGGAGAATTATTCTGTGATCTATATTCAATTAGACACGCTGACTCTTCGTGAACGGAACAACACTCCCATTAGTCTCCCAATTTCAATTCCAAAATAGTATCAGACACCGCTGACCTTCATCTGCACAGGTGGAAGTAGAAAGAAAAGAGACACTAAACAAGAACACAGATGAGTATCTGTAACAACATTTGAGAGTCCTTTGCTTTTTATGAGATAAACTGATGGCAATTCTAATGTCATTGCCAGAATAAACAGATCAAGGCAATGACAAAAAAATAGAAAAAAAACACAGAAACAAAATACACTACATGAAATGAAAGAATCACTTTAACATCAACCTTTCAAGTTTCAAAGAGAACATTAAATATAATTGTGCATCAGCTCCTTTGACTTAAAAACAATACGGCGCTGTCATCTAGCTGAGGTGACGGACCAGAGGGAGCATGTTTTATTATGAGAAAGAGTCTGAGCCCAGTGGAGACTTCAGTCAAAGTCTGCAATTGCATGGTGCCAAAAACAGAGACGTTTTGACAAGATACAGCCCATAAAACTTGTCTCCTATTATGTCCTCAAGCAACTCTATCAAAAGACAATTTTTCAAAACACAAAGAGTACAGCAGTTTACTTCACTTGCCTCGCTATATATGAAATGTACAGGCCACAAAAATGGCCACATATGATATAACAGTTGCTCATTTAGCAGCCTTTATTCGTTTGTCCATTTGTTCTGTCTGTTACTGCCCCTTGAGTGTTTATTTAATAGAAAGTTTGATTTAATCAAGCTATCAGTTACAAATAAAAGTACAATTTCATAACTTCAATTTAATTATTTTAATAACTACAATTGATTCAATAAAATGTAATAAAATAAATGTAGAAAATGAGTCTGCAGATTCAACAAAAAAAGCAAAGTATAAGAACTCTAACATCTACTAGATTCTCATCCAAAACATGATTTTCCTCCACACAGACAGCTGACACGGCATGCAGAATGTGAGGGGAGATGCATGGAGAAGCATGACATGGCCTGAGGTCTGTTTGTGGGTGTGGGGGGCCTCGCATCAGCCCTGACTCACACTATGGAAGAGAAGCTTGCCTCCATCCAAAGTTGGTAAAACAGAGTTAAACAGTGACAGCAGCAGAAAGCCTGTAAAGTGAAAGGTGGAGACTGTGCATCCGTTTTCTGACTGAACGAACTGCGAATTCACACAGAAAACAAACACACTCAGGCTGGGCTTGTTTTGCAGCTCTCCAGTGCCATCTATAGGTTACACTGTTGATGAGTTGGATATTAAAACTGAAAGGAGATGGTTAGTAGACTGTAGCAAGAAGTTATGACTAAATCAGACACATTCATCTAATCATAAAATAGTCCACAGATTGGTTTAAAAGTGGATTTAAGAGCACTTAAGTCTGAAAATGGATTGGGAAATTATGCTATGTAGGAAGAGTGCTGTCATTTTCAGCTCTCAAGGCTTTCATGCAGCCCAATCTGAGAGAAATATCTGGCTGTCATGGAAACAGCTTCCTAAGATCATCACAAGACGGGTCAAGTTGATTTCTGTCAATCAAGTGCCCATTTAGCATGACTCATTTTCAAATGAATGGAATCTGTACCTTAAGACAGTTGTCTGAAAAATTTCTGAAAATAATGTTCCTTTTAAAGTTTCCATTCAGAGGCTTTGCAAATAAATTATGATCTAAATGATAAACTGCACTGCCCCTCAGTGGTCATCCAAACAAAACCAGATCAATCAATATAAAAGCAATTTGTTACAGCAAATAATATCACAGAAAAGAATAGAATTTAAAAAAAATAATAATAATTAATGGGTTAATCACAAAGATAAAAATTTTATCAAAGAAATAATAATAATAATAATAATAAAGAAAACATCTCACTAAAACTCTAAACTTACCTGAAAATCATATATTATACATAGAATACTCTTAACAATTTCAGACTACTAGGAAAGTCATATACTTGGAAAGGCTACTTATGATGCTTACTGTGCCTCAGTTCACATTTATTGTAATTACATGGAAAAGAGTGCATAATACAATTCTTCAAAATCTCTTTTTGTCTTTCACAGAAGTCATTCTGAAACGCCATGAGTGGGAATAAACCATAGCATTTTTCATTTTAGGGTGCTTTAACAAAAGGGGGCCATTTCAGCTGCATCTATTTACCGACGTGATGCTGAGACCAGCGTGTTTTATAGCCTTTATTGTAAACAGATAACAGTCTGCAGTCCAGAGCAATTAGGAGGCGTTTAGCATTCTTTGTTTGCTGTGTACAATTGTTGACAGGCAGCCATTTGTTTTACTTTGCCAATAATCGATCTGTTTAACAATCAATCAATCATTTTAATTGTGGTTTCAGCAGTGCCTACAACCTGGGAAACTGTTGAGGTGCCACCGGAAAAAGCGGTGGAGGTTTTCGAACACACGACACCCAACCCCACCACCAAACTGATGACCTAAAAGTGAGGGCGAAATATAAAACAAAATACAAAAATGTTATTTCCGTTACTAAAAATAGATGTGGATTTGGTCTTATACAGATGCTGATAATTACACAGCTCTCAAAAAAGCAGTACATGCATTTGAATATCCAAAACAAGCACACCAGACAAACGCATCCCTTTCCAATAGACGCCTACATCTTTCAAAATCCAATTTAGAAAGTGAGCATAGGAAAGTCAGTCTGGATGCTTCTCAGAGTCTGCAGTACATCCATACAGGGGCATCAAAACTAACAAACAAAAACTCTCCCACCCCTCAAAAAAGTCTGACAGTTTGCCAGTAAATGCACAGATGTAAGCTTCTCAAAAGGCTGAGATATTCTCAGACATGTATACTGAAAGCCCTAGCCCTTTTTTTTAACCTATTACTTCTCATTATAGCGAGCAATTGAGCAAGAATAGGGAGCATCTCTAAAACACACTGAGAGATAAATCTGCATCTTAATCTAAAGCACGAGGAGGAAACAACATGGGAACATGACCTCCAAGTCAACTAAACCTGACCCTCTGTGTATTAGGGGCTTTTGCAACATGTAGTTCTAGGGCCTATGCTATAGAAACTACTAATCATGACGGTTTATGAGAACTACATTTTCACCCAGAGTCATTTTCCTCTTTGGATAAAACGCCAACAGGAACTATGAAGTGACATAAGCCGGCCAACAGCAATGTCATTTCAGTGCAGCATTCAACAATGTAAAGAACAGAAAAATGCAGGACTCTGTGATCGGAGTTGTGTTTTTGATGTGTATACTGAGTTTCGTGATAATGGAGATAGAATGCAGATGCATATGTTATTTAATAGAATGAGCAAATCTTTAGACTAAGAGACTAAATCTACAGCAATTTGCATTTCTGCATGTGAGCAAATAAAAAATAAAAAAAAGCAAAAGCAATGCCGCAGACAAAGGCGATGGGTAAAAGTCTATATTGTGAAAGGCCTCTGCTGGGTTCAGTACCCCCTCACTGCAGAGCACAAGATCCAGGGTGCGAGGCAAGATCCTTACCCCTGGATCATGTGTTCTTCAGTAAGGACCATCTCGCCGAGTTTGAGCTGAAGAAAATTAAAAAATGTTATTTTATATGAATGTTTTTTGAGGCGAACTGGCTGTTTTCAGAAAAGTTTACATAGCGTTTTCTTTTTGTCTTGCTGTATAATGGATTTAAATAAGTATTAATACACTGCAGCCTCTGGTTTTACAGCAGTAACAAAGGAAATGCTGTTTTACTGTTCCATATGCACCACCTACTGTCAGTGTGTGACACTGCATCTCTGCAATAGGGCTACTTTGCTATAACATGGCAATGTTGGTAAAATGAATACTCTCTCGTGATGCTCTGCTCTGGTCTCATGCTCTGATAATAATAGCTTTGTAGGATTATATATTATTTGGATCATTAGTTTTTTTTTTTTTTTAAAGTTATATCTAATTCTGTTGCATGGAACAGAATAAAAGTTATGTATAAGCACAACTGTTGATTTTCATAGTAAATGTTGAAATTAAAATGAACTAAGATTAATAAATGCTTAAAGGGTTAGTTCACTGAAAAGATTATGTCATTAATAACTCACCCTCATGTCATTCCAAACCCATAAGACCTCCGTTTATCTTTGGAACACAGTTTAAGATATTTTAGATTTAGTCCGAGAGCTCTCAGTCCCTCCATTGAAGCTGTGTGTACGGTATACTGTCCATGTCCAGAAAGGTGAGAAAAACATCATCAAAGTAGTCCATGTGACATCAGAGGGTCAGTTAGAATTTTCTGAAGCATCGAAAATACATTTAGGTCCAAAAATAGCAAAAACTATGACTTTATTCAGCAGTGTCTTCTCTTCCGTGTCTGTTGTGAGCGAGTTCAAAACACAACAGTTAAATGATATCTGGTTCACAAACTAATCACTCGATATAACCGGATCTTCTTGAAACAGTTCACCAAATTGATCTGAATTGTTTGAAACGGTTCGCGTCTTCAATAAGCATTGATCCACAAATGACTGGAGCTGTTAACTTGTTTAATGTGGCTGACACTCCATCTGAGTTAAAACAAACCAATATCCCGGAGTAATTCATGTACTCAAACAGTACACTGACTGAACTGCTGCGAAGAGAAACTGAAGATGAACACCGAGCCGAGCCAGATAATGAACAAAAGATTGACTCGTTCTTGAGTCGAGAACCGGTTGCATTGGTTTTTGGATCACCAGTAGTGATGGGAAGTTCGGTTCTTTTCTGCAAACCGATTCTTCCGAACATTTCGATTCAATAAACCGGTTGAAGAAAATGCTTCACCGGTTCTTTTGCGCTCTAATTAATGACGTCATTGGCGATGATTGCCCTTCATTCAAGCCTTTGGTTTACCTGGGCTCATAAAATTAGCATAGAAACAGTTCAGAATCAATCACCAAATCACCAAAATCACCAGTTTGGTTCAGGCGCTCTGTGTGTCAGTCTGCTTCACGCTGAATCACACATGTACAGTATCATTAGTTCCTCGGTTCTCGAATATGATGCATCCGACAGAAACGGTTCTAGACTCGAGAACGAGAAATTAACTTTCGTTTCAAATGATTCAGTTTGATTTGGTGAACTGGTTCATTCAAGGAGATCCGGTTACATCGAATGATTCGTTCGGGAACCGGATATCACAAGCTGCTTTGTTTTGATCTCTCTCATAACAGACACGGAAGAAAAGACAATGCTGAATAGTTGTAGTTTTTGCTATTTTTTGGACCTAAATGTATTTTCAATGCTTCAGAAAATTCTAACTGACCCTCTGATGTCACATGGACTACTTTGATGATGTTTTTCTTACCTTTCTGGACATGGACAGTATACCGTACACACAGCTTCAATGGAGGGACTGAGAGCTCTCGGACTAAATCTAAAATATCTTAAACGGTGTTCTGAAGATAAACGGAGGTCTCACGGGTTTGGAACGACATGAGGGCGAGTCCTTTATGACATAATTTTCATTTTTCGGTGAACTAACCCTTTAAGAATTCATGTTAACTAAAAGTTAACTAATGTTAACTAATGAACCTTATTGTAATGTGTTACTAATATTAATATAAATGCTGTCCAATCAATTTTATTGCTACTTTCAGTAAAACATGTTCATTTTTTATTATTATTATTATTATTATTATTATTATTATTATTATTCAGTATGATTAAAATTGAGTTAAATTAAAAAGTCTTACAAAATTTATTTGTATTATTTAGTAAAATAATAAATAATCTTTAAAAAGCATTTTTGGCTCCAGCTTCGGTTTTCAGCCAAAAGTTTCGAAAAAACTATTCTGTTTTTGCTTCAGATTTTGAAATGATACAGTGTAATATAAATCAAACATTGCACATGTGTTTTTGTTCTGTACTGTCCTGAAGATCTACAAATACAAAAACCTAAATAATCATTTAAATTCTATCTTTGTGCTATATTTTTAATTGTGCTATTACTTTATTTGTTCTTATTTACTGACTGTACACTTGTCTTTTATAAATGTAGGAACTTTATATTTGTCAGGCTAGTGGTTTTTGCCGGGGTATTGAAATTGAAATCGAGAATTGTAAAATTTAACTGGTATCTAAAATATTGGTGTGATATAAGCTTATTTGTTGTAACACAAGAACAGCAACAATTACATTTTTTTGTGGCAGGGCCAGTGAAAATGTTGGCAGGGCAAGTAAAAATCTGAACCAGTGGCACGGCTGGAACAGTAAAAAAATAAATAAATGAATAAATAAATAAATAAATAAAAACTTAAGTGTTGAGCCCTGACACAATTCAAATAATTAATTAATTAAAACTAAAAAGATGATCAGGCCACAGAGCTACAGACGAGTTTGGTCAGTTAAAATGGGCCTCACGATTGCGCCTTTAATTGCTTATGCCCTCTTTCTCTATTTGACAGCCATACCTCCATTGTCACCATCACAGCTCATTGTCATGCAAAAGCCTGGTTCATTAAAATACACTCCATTACCAAACCTACAGTGTAATTATGAGATAAAGAATTTATCACATGCACTGAAATGCAAATCAAAAAAGGTGTTCTTTCTTTCTCCATTAAAATAATTGGTTTGCAAACACAGCCTTTCAGCAATGACAAAAACTAAATTGAGAGTAGATTGTGGAAAGGCTATCATGGCCTTGTGAAACCTTGGAGGGAATTACAGAACTGTGCTTATGGAAGTTAAAGCGTCAGGGGATGGAGAGGAAGTAAGCCAACTAAAAAAAAAAAAAAACTTTTTTCTCTTCGGTTGGAGTTGAAGAGCAGCACACTAGATATCAGAAGAGTTAAGGTGAAGATGGGGGAAAGGGTCTGATCTGATTTAATATCATGCCTGTCTTATTTCACTGAGCACCTGCAATTTTCAAAAAAGCTTTTGTCGACAATAGAATTCACATTTATCTGGCAATTATCTTCTGAACTCCACGGGATGCTTTACTGTTATCACAGTAAAGCATCCATTTTCCATAAAGGAACATTTGAGCTATTATAATACTTTTCTTTAGAAATTATTCCTAAAAAAGGCAGACAACCACAAGATGCGCAATTAGTCAGTAAGAACGGAAATTATTTTTCAGCAGCATGATGTGGTAAACAGGTGCACAACCAAAAACTGGTTAAACTGTCTTTCAGAAAAAAAAATAACTGGAAGTGTTCAAAGCTGAAATTGGCACCTTCAGCACTGAATTGAATTGAATTGATTCAGGGACTTGCATTATTTACTAAAGAAACTGAAAAACACTCATTTGTAAATCAATCAGGTGCAGCCTTTCAAGATTAAAAACTAGAGAGACATAATTATTAATGCATCGCTTTATCTTTTTTCCTGTTGTTCACAGACAGTTCAACAGTACTTATTGAAGTATTAAAATAACTAAGAGACCTTGAAGAGGATAGGTAGAAAGAAAAGAAGGCTGCATAATATGCAGAGTTCTCATTAACACATTAATAGCAGCATTAAAAACAGGTGTGCTGATGTTTCTGTGTTTTTAAACAATGAAAACTCGCTCAGTGAGACCCAATGAGTCAAAGGTTTTATTAACAATTTGATAAAAAACATCAATAATAGAAATAAATGCTTAGCTCAAATACACTTTTTCCTGATTCATTATAATCCAAAACATACTACCTAGGTTTCTGCAAAAAATATCTGCATTTAAATCAGTGCTAATCTAAAATGAGTTCACACATCTTTCATAAACTTTAAACCTTCAGATTTAATGCTTCAAAGTTTTCCATAAGAAGTAGCCTAAAATATATCACCATATTAAATGAAAATGTGTATAAATGTAAAAACATTAAATTTTCTTTAACTTTTACCATTAGTAGTATCCATTGTATCTGTTTCAGGTTGAGTAATTGAGGTTCTCAAAGTACTTTTTATAACACACAAGGGGAAAATTAACAGGGCACGATTCTCTTACAAATGTTCTTATGCCTGTGATTTAATCCAAAACATAAAATCCTATCTGTTTAATTCAATACACCCTCTCAGGTTCCTCTCCTTTCTAAGAAAAGCTTTATGCAAGCTCTCTGAACTTCAAGAAATGTAGATTAAGCCATAACTTAAGAGGCAAGGTGTGAGCTACACTTAAAAGGTGTGTAAATGTCAAGTGCTTTAATACAGCCATAAATAAAAGAGATAAAATAAAGAATATGAATCTTGTGTCACATTCAGCCGTGGCACAGACGTGTCTATCTGAGGGAATTAAGAGATTATAGCAAAATCTCACCATCACTTTTACGGCAGGCTCACAGCAGATAGTGCCTAATTCCTGTCTGCAATCTGCTGGGGTCAACCGTCGACAAATGGAGAAGTGGAATTTGTGGGTTATTGGCAGAGGATCTTTAATAGGGCTGACATTTACCATCATCCTCTCCCTGATACAAAAAAAAAATGACCATTTCTCTGTGAAACACAAAAAGGAAAGATGTCCCGAACACCTTATATGATAAACCAGGAGTTCATAAGTAAGAGTCAGTCAAGGACGGGAATTAACTTAGAGCAGAAAGAATTTTGGAGTGGATAGCTCCCCTTCAACCTCTCCTTAGGCTCCTTCGAGTGCTGCACGTGTCCCACATGCAACCCTTTCAAAGGCAGGTCAATGGCAAGAGATAATTAGAGCAGTAATGTATGATTAGCTGCATAAAATGGACTATCCTGGGGGCAAGAAAAGGTGTTTCAGCACAGACATACACTTGAAAGACTCAAGGTGATGAAGAAGGTGGATTCTAAGCATGAGAAAAGACACAGGCCACTGTAATAGGGATTTGACCCAGCTTTTAGGATATTACAGTAACAGACATTAAAAATAGTTCTGTGCATCATTTGGATGTACAAACAAGACAAAGCATTTTAAAAAAGAAAAAAATTCAGCTATGTCAGTAATATTGAGTTTTTAATCAAGTCAAAGATTGTATTGAAGAAAAAAGGAATCATAATGACAGAAAATGTATGTACAGTATGCTGTATGTTGCAAGTTGCAACATGCAGATAACAAGGCTGTGTGGGTGAAAAAATAAAAGCACCATTCAGGCATCCATTACTTTCATTCTTCTCTGCACATGTTTCTACATTGTCAGGAGGTGCATAACAGAAAAACAAACTGTAGATAGCAACTGTGGTAGAAAAATTAAATAAAAAAAAGAAAAAAATGCAAAGCAGTTTTCCACAATAATGAATGTTTACCTCTATAGCAGTTTTTTTTTTTGCAAAAAAAAAAAAAAAAGGAGTCTGCTTTTTTTTGGTTGTAAAATATTATTCACTTCTCACCAGTATGTGATTGCTGGCATACAAGCAGTGCATATGAATACATAAAGCCACTGTTCACAAAAAAATACAAAATAAATACAAAAATAATAAACTTGTATGGACCTCATAGTTGACAAGAAACAAATGTAATTCAAATAAAATATAAATTCAGATGTAGGCCTGCCCATTTAATTTAATTTATTAAATAAAAATAAACAAAGTTCAGACTCAAAAACTTTAGCTTAGAAGAGTCTGGTCAAGAGACACTACAGAGAGAATTAAAAAAAAAGGAGTTTGTTTCATGAGCGACTCAAAACAATCAAAAGTGTTAGCCAGTCTTCTTAATCTAATTATAAAACTATAATTACTAAATATTAACTATAATTATGAAATGTCCACTATAAAACAGTGAGTTTATGATTATGAAAATGAATGAAAATAATATGCAATATCAAGCAGGATAACTGACTACGAGACCGGAAGCCTCGCACATTTAAATTACAAATGGCTGCTTCAGCCAAGTTAAAAATAAAGGCTTTTCTAATGATTAAACCATTTCATCATTTGTCAGTTATAAAGCTAAAATTGAAAAATGAAGATATACAGTGTACAGTATGAAAAATTAATATACATTTTGAGATGAATATCTAAACACAGTTGAAGAAAGCATAATTAAATAGACCAATATTATAAACATGATTATTTGTTTTATTTAAAACCTTATTAAATTGTGGTTGGTGGCAGCTGGCAAATATTATCATTACAACAATGCACACCCAGAAAACACATGCTCAGAGACTGAAAGGAAAGATTCCAGCAGAAGGACACAAATTTCCACATCAAGTGTGCAAACGAACAACACATCTACTAAGTTACAGACAAGAAGTCAGAGATGGATCAGCTCACAAAGTCTCAATAACACAGCCGAAAAGCCCTGCTGAACTCTAAAATGTTCTTCACTGGTCACTTCACATCACCAGTCGCCTGAGCTTACCCTTTCCCTCCCGAAGCAAATTAGTTTTAGGGGCACCCTCCGTTGTTGATGTGTTTCAGGGTTTAGACAAGTAAATGTGGTTTTGATTGCTTGGTGATGTCCAGCAGTGACCTCTCAATGTCCCGCTGGTCAAGAGAATTAAGTGGCGAACAGAATGCCACCATTTTCCTACCAAACCCACAGAAAAAGACCCAAGACTAGACTAATAAAGCTTGCCAATCTGGCAACCGCTGAGCTTTTCATTTCTCTAGCCTCAACGATGAGAAACACTTGCTGTGACCACTGCTTAAGACCCCAAGACTCCACTGACATTTACTCCAGAAGAGAGGATGGTGTTGGGTCTACAATGAGGCGAAAGTTGCATGGTAATAAGAACTTGTTACGGTTGAGGAAAAATAATAGAATAGAAAGTTGTAAAATAAACATACTTTAGATGAAAAAAGTGTTATTCACAAATAAATAAATATTTAATACAAAATATAACTAAAAAGAAAGTAAACACAGTAACCCACAGGGCACTCAGTATTCAGGGACGTTTATTCGCACTGCGAATCATATTTTTCAAATAAAGCCAGGGTAACCCTCATTTTACGTACAGCACACAGTGAAAATGACATTAAAAATGACAGTGGGCAAATGCATAAAGTGCAGCATAATTTAAAATTCACGAGTTTAGAGTTTCAATTAACACGGACCGAATGTCACACAGAGAGCACGTGATCATGCTGGATAAAAATGCACACTTTACAAGATCTCACAGCTGGATATGACTAAGTTTGGAAGGTTTGTGAAATTAAATATTCATTAGTCATTCAAAGATTTGTTTAAATTATATAAATGCATATTTGCTTAATGTTGACAGCAAACGAGAAAGTATTATAATGTTTTCTATTTCTAATAATAGAATTCTATCTGATTATAAGACAGACTTCTATCCATAATAGACAGAACTGTTAATGACGACGATGAACAAGAGAGAGAGTGTGAGCACTGTGTGTGATCAGGCGCTGGCCCTCTCAGCTCCATCAAAATAAAAGTCTGGTGCGCCGTCAAAATCCAACCTCGAACACATTGGTCAAGCAGAAAAACTCAAAATATCGGCCGATATATTGGCTTTGGCAATATATCGGTTGACCACTCATCATTAATCGTAATCGATTCGAATCGTGGGCTTCTTAATTGGGATGAAATTGTGAGATACCCATAGATTCCCACCCCTAGCACCTATAGCCTCAGATTTGTACAATCACACTTCTAAAAAAAAATGTTAAGTATGAAGCAAAGAGAGTCACTGTAAAATAAAGAAGGGGTCAACTGAGTTGATGAGCAGGCAATGTGCTTTGTTAGCTAGCACATCAAAATCACTACCAATTAATTTCTGTCACAGTTAGAGAACTGAACACCAATGTAGAATTTTTACAGTCAGGAAGCTAATTAGGTGTTTTCAAGAGGAAGAAATGGAACAGAGGTGCAAGGGATATAGTAAGGAAAGGACATAAAAAATGTAGATTAACCTAAAAAATCCACATGAATACTCCCCTTCTATTTGTTTACAAACACTTCAACAGATTGCCTTTTCTAAATAAACATTTTAACTTAAAACTATCTGCATAATACCTGCAGAATTTTTCAATGTACATTTGCATGCAGTCCATTATGTGTCAAAAGTACAAATGTTACAAACAATACTTTTAAAACACGGCTTGAAAGCAGCAGGATGAAAACTGGTGAAAACAAATAGAAACAAAAAGACAAAATAAGTGTCAACTGGATTGAGACAGAATGCTCTCTTTTCTGCTTTTTGACAACATTTATGCATCTCAGTATTTATATAATTGCTCTGACACTATGAAAACATCTTGCCTTAATACTTTTAAATGTGTTAGTCTTTGAATAATGATATAAATAAAATGTTTGCAAAAATTACTATAAATACTTTATAAATAAAATAATATTATAAATACTATTTTAAAAAGCCCATTAAAATTAATGTGTTATTGAGATGCTGCATAATTTTATAAATCTCCAGCAAGTACCACTGTAAATATTCAACACATTGGCCCTGGGCTATACCATTCTAATATTAACTGTTTTTGTTTATTTATTGTTTTTATTCATTTATTATTAACACATACCTACAGTAAATGTTTTCAACAACTATGTGGTATCTAAACTGTGGAGCAACTCATCCACAATTTACAAGAAAAACAGCAGAAGAACGCAAGGTCCTGTCACCCTGCATCAGACAGACTGTCTCCTCTGGAAGTGGTGGTTTACTACAGACTACCAAACTAAGCTACATCTGGGAAGACAATCACTCACACCTGTGTTCCTACAGCTTACTGGATCCATCTTCATCACCGCTGTCAGCTCCTACTGAAGCACTTGATCACTAGGTTGTTGTATTTTTTAGTCAGGGACTACAGTAGCAAGGCTTAGAAAAAAATCTTCATAGAAGAACATGTGCTTCAGTTTGTTATGATGAGTACAATTATGGAATGATCATAGATGTGGATTTCTATAGACCTTGGCGTAACTCATAAATGCTGAAGGCGCATTGACAGGCATTCCACCATACCATCTCATCTGCATAGCTAAGCAGAGAAATAGGAAGACGCATTCTGCAAATGAGCCTGATGCTGGACCAGATTTACATACACATACACCAGTTTTTATTTCGTAATACAATGAGTTTAAATAAACAGTACACTAAAAGGAAATATGTCATTCACTTACACATTCTAAAACCATATGATTTAATTCAGCAATGTCATATACTGAAAAGCTTCCCTTCCACTAGCCGGGTATCCATGCATCCATTGTGAATGTAACTTGTGCACAGAACTGGAATATCGCATAAAACATTTGCAAACAAGCATTGTTTCCATCCAAAGTGTCAAAGAAAACAAAATCAAAGCTTCTTGATAAACTGGCACAATAAATCACTACGAAAAATAGGAGAATATAATAATTTTCACATATAATACATTACTTGCGCCTCAGAGCGAGCAGACGAAACACAGTTCAGTTCAGTCGTGTAAGACATTTCTGGGAGTTATACAAAAATACTTTCACAGACTTAGCTTGTGCATTTCCAAATGACCATAACAACATTTCAGACACTGTGGAATGAGATCGGTCTGCTGGTTATTCATATGAAGTCACATGACTTTTTTTGATGCGTTTGGAGGAATTTATTTGCAAAATGCATTTCCAGCTCCCATTATTCACATCACTCGCTACCCTTTTTCGCCCAAGTCAAAAACCACCTCAAGCAAGCGTAAAAACTTTTTTTTCCAATTAAAGGATTTTTATAAGAAATTTGGCATTTCCATCACTCATTTCTCATGCGATTCTTTGAAATGCACATTAAAATAGGTGATGGAAACATAGCTACTGACGCTTTCAAATATGCTGTATCAAAGCAAGTCATGTCAGGTTTCATGTCAATATTAACTAGGGCTGTCACTTTTTATTCGATTTTCGAATATGCATTCGAACATGACGTGAAATATCCGTAATCGAACTATAAATAAAATATCCATTTTTTTAAATGACATGTGTAGCGCATTTTTTACAGTCTATGATTATACCTTTTGTTTTTTATTTTATTCTTTGCCATCTTATCCAGTAGAGGGCACTTTAGACGTATTGTAGCGTAGGCCCATGACCAAATCACGCGAATACTAGCTAGTAACCAGGCACGTCTGTGCGCTCCGAACGTGTCTTCTTAATCCAGATCAAGTTGATAGACTGGTGTTTCTTGCAAACAATATTAAGACATGAATTAGGCTAGGCTATATGCCTTACTCCTGCTGCTGTTTAAGTTGTCACGTTATTGTTTGTGCCTGTTCTGAATGTTTTTTTTTTTTTGTTGGTTTTTTTTTTTCATTTAGCCTAATGTTTTGGGATATGCATAGTGGCACTTCATATAAGTTGATAACCTGCTGTTTCAAACATCAAGTAAAAAAAAGAATAATCCAGATAGTCCTGTTTATGACTCACTGTTAATAAATTTGTGATTGAATCTCCATTAGGCTATGGTGTTTTTTTTATATATGCGTGGGGCGGGGGCACGTAGATATTCGAATATATTCAAATACATTGCATGATATTCAATATCCGTTCGAATTTGATTTTTCTCAAAAGTTACGGCCCTAATATTAACAAAACTTTTTAACTTGTTTACTTTATAAAAGCCTGGCCCAGAACAGGCAGCATCTTGATTTGTTACCTTGGCAAAAATCTGCAAATAAAAGCTGCAGCCTTAAGCAAAAGGTACACCATGTTTCTTTAAGAGATCTTCCAGGGATACCCCCATGCTGCACAGCTGTCAGACCATTAGAAGCAAAATATAAAAAAAAAAGAAATAACTAATTAGCCAGTTAATAAATGAGTGGGCATTTCTGTCAGTGCTGAGAGCACACTGTTGGCTATTTACATAACCTTTAGAGGAGTGAATTTCCATTTTCTCTCTATGCTGAATAAAACATTCCTAATTTGACTGATGAATGTTGTGACTGCCTAATGGTAGCGCTGTCCTTGGAACAGAGATCAGCTCAGCGTGCCTGTCCCTGTATTTTAATGAATCTGGGGAAACATTCAGACTATAAAACACATACACAATCTGTGTGTATCTTAAAACTAACTCTTTTCATTACCTGAAGCCTTAATTGTTTTTCTTTTTAATTTACCCTTTTTTTCACTCTACTCTTTTATCTACTCTGAACATCACCTAAAGTAAGATCACATTAAAATCAAGAAAGGCCACAGTCATCCTGTTACAAAGGCCGCATGATTTAGTTCACAGTTCCTTTAGTATTTTAAGTCTGTTCTGACACACGTCATGCCACTGTCGAGGTGCCGTTGAGTCAGGTCTGTAAATGAACAAAGCTTGTGATTGACTGTAATTAGTCTGGCTTTCTCTCCTCACAACATCTGCAACATTGTACAGCTGCTACAAAACTGTCAGGGTGAAAAAGGTGCTTTTTTTTCAGAAATCAACTAAAAACCTGCATTTGTCAACATTGCTGTTTTTTTTTTTTTTTTTGCGTGCAGAGTTCTCTATAAAATCTGCCCACAGTTATGCACTGGATGGTGTGATAAGGTCAAAGCACAATGGTCTTTTTCAATAACCACAATCTTTTCAGAGGCACACTTTTTTCAAAATCAAATTATGACCAATGTCATACGTTCACCTTCAGATTTTCAAAAGGATAGAAAATAAAACTTTGAAAATCTGACCTTCAGCCATGGTTGTCTTTGAAATACTCTGTTGCCAAATCATCAATAACCACAAAAAACTATTTCAGTAGTACTGCAACAACACACCAATAATGTTAAAGGGATAATTGACCCGAAAATGAAAATTAATGACAGAATTACTTGTTGCTTGTACAGATTTATTGAACAGAAATGTATCTTGGACACTGGTATTGAAAATAAATCCAAACAGATAATACTATACATTCACATATCACATAATAAAATACGCCCCCCCCCCCCCCCCCCAAGAAAAATAAAAATAATAATACAATACATTATGTACATATACACCTACCTAGAAAAATACCTCATGATAATACCTCAGTCAAGAATTTGATTCAAAACAGTCACCGCCAATGGTACAAATGATCTTTATTTAGGTTCTTTTTAGCCAGTGGTATATGCAGCCTTCGCCCTGAAGTGGATGAGTTTGGTCCGAATGTACTTCAATCGCCTTTTTTTTTACTTATTTTTCTACAAAGTGTAAATACAGCTCTTGCATTGTACTCTGTTTCTGGCCAGTTAATTACTTTGGTTTTGCGCATAAGGTTAATGGTTCGTTAATTACTCGTGTTAATTTATTTTTCTGTCTCATTGTTAAATTGGAATACCACGATACAATATTATTAAAACACTTTCACAGATCATCGATCTATAAACAATGGTCAGGACCCTCCTATCGATATTAAATTTTCTTCGTTTCCTGAGTAGGCCTAAACGCTGTCTCGCTTTTTTGTGTATATGGTCCACATTTTCCTGGAATGAGAGTTTGTCATCAATGAAATTTGATACTTACCCTCCAAACCCGTTAGAACTTTGTTCATCTTCAGAACAAAAATTATGATATTCCTGATGACGTCTGACAGCTTTCTGACCCTGCATAAACAGCAACGGGACTACCATGTTCAAGGTCCATAGCCCATGTGAGATCAGTGGTTCAACCTTCATTTGATGAAGCTGCAAGAATACTTTTTGTGTGCACAGAAAACAAGAATAACGACTTTATTCAACAATACCTTCTAGTGTGTCAGTCTCCACCATGCATTCACGAGAGTACCATGATGCACATGCGTGTGATGCTGCTGATGCAGGAGCCAGCATTCTCATATAGAACCTGGACGTTGCACATAAAACAGTCTTCGTAAACATGTCTGGAGATTTTGACAGAGGATGACTTCCAATTTTTTGCCCAGCCTTATTTATGTGAACCAAAACAGAGATGACGAACTAAGAGATGGACGTTCTACATCAGAATGCCAGCTCCTGCATCAGCAGCACCACACTCATGTGTCATGGTACCCTTGTGAATCCATGTTGAAGACTGACCAAAAAAGAGAAGAAATTGTTGAATAAACTCATTACTTTAGTAATGTTTTTGTTAACTATGTTAATTAATTATGTACTTTAAGAAAATGTCTATTTTCCTTGGTAGCTTTGTCTTTAATACCACATATTATTGATTTTAGCACCATTCCCTGTTGTGGTAAATCTTTGTTTTTGAAGTCAAAACATTAACTACCAAACTAACACTTATATACATTCTATACATCTAACAGGCAACTGCTACAGACAGGTTGGCCTCAGTTCAATCTAAGTTTATTTGGTGTGCACTGGGTCAGATGGTGGTAGAGTTCGGTTGAGGATGCATGGCTTGTAGTAACAGTATTAGACATGCTAACGAGGAAAGAAATGGTGAACTAGACACTAGGTTGCTTAAAGCCTTATTATTCAGTAACTATGTCTCCCAATTACTCTGACTTTCAGAAAACACGAAACAACGGTGCAGTGAGATACATGCTCTATGTGGTTTATTAGCATTGTCAATCATTAAAGATTTATTTGCTAGCACACACATTCACATACAAAAAAAAAAAAAACGATTTTGGAGCCTGGAGACAGTTGTGTTATATAACATAACATATTTTCCTCAGAAAAAAAAATACCATTGTCCAAATTCATGCTTCGTGCTCCATGTTTGATCCAATAAGACAGGCCTAAATTAATCAGGCTAATCCAAAACTACAGGATGGTAGCCTATTTCATGCATGTACCATTTGCCAACTCTATTGTTCCTTTTTACAATGAAATGGTTGAATTCCAGAGCACATATCTGGAGCTGAACAAAAGAGCCACACCATGAATAGGATAAATTTATCAGTCCCATTATCATCCAAGTATTAAAACCCAATAATTATTTCATGATCAACATTTTGTGATACTTTGAAGAGGACACACAAGTGGAAAAGAAAGGTTAGTTACAGGTTAATCTTTGTAATTACAGAGCAAGTTATTTATTCCATGAATCAGACGAGGGTGTAAGAATAGCATTGATTCTGTCAATTCATTACATTCAGCAGCATTTTTCTAAATAAGTGACACTCACATGAACCAGGGATCATAAATAATGGAGGTAGGGATTATGATGATGGTGCTGAGAACATGTTTAGAGTTCACCCTCCTGCTATCTCTTACCACATTCCTATTCACAGCTCAAATACGGTTGTTCTGTGTCACTAATGGACGTATACTCTGACTAATTAAGGGATGAGTTTTGGTCTGAGTGTGTCTCAGGTATGCATGCAGTATGTCTTTATTCATTAGCTATCAGAACACGATGAGTCAACATACTCCATTAGCTCACACTGATATTGTTTCCTGACCATCCACAATTTCTATAATCAGTGCCAACCATCCTCACTGCAGAAGTAGCTGCATCGTTTTCATGTGAAATTCATTTAGAATGACATATTTACTGAAGTGCAATTCACAGGCTATGGATTCTGTGAAATAATTTGTTTTGTCTTCTCTAGAAGTTAATTTATATTGACATTTTCTAAATATTAAAACAATATATATATATATATATATATATATATATATATATATATATATATACATCTATCCATTTGTCTGTCTGTTCATCCATCCATTTATCCACCCATCCGTTGATTCATCCACAGTTCTATTCATTCATCTTTCCATCTACTGAATCTATCCATCTATCATTCTCTGATTAATCAGATTTTTTTATTTACTTCCTTATATAAAACTTCAAATTGCAACCTGTTTGCTACCTCAAAATCAGGAACTGAAAATTATTTATAAAGTATTTTCAATTCGATTCTGAATGCCACATAATTCTGGCAAACTGTGCCACTTGTATTCCAATGTCAGGGATTTGTTGTTTCCAGCTCTTTTATTATCACTTAATGAGCACTAAACAAGACCTAATGACAACACATCAATTGCCAAAAGACCAAAAGCTTTGACTACGACCATCCATTCCAGGTACAGCAAATGGTAATTATACCCAGACTCTATGCTGGCAATGACAAGGTGAATGTTTTTAAAGGTGAATGTTATTAACAGAGAGAGGGAGAGGAGCCTATGCCAGAATCTATAGCTTCAATTACCAGGCAAGACGAAGGAGTAGAGCCAACAGGAAAGGCTTCACTGAGAGAGGCAATTATTCGTCAAGAACACAGACAGGGGGTAAACAACTGGGCCTGAATGTCAAAAGACAAGAGATGGAGAGAGTGAGAGATGAAGGAGGGCAGGAGCAGGCAAGTGCAGGAGAGAGGGAGAGAGAAACTCCAGGACGTTTTCCACATTTAAAGTAATGTCCATCCATCAAACTAGTCAAAGCTGTGTAAGAAGAAGCTTATTTGAGTATGAAAAGGGAAATTTCGAAAACACCAATACATCACCGTCCGTTCTGTCCAACAGATTTGATTTTTAAAAATGGCTTTGCAATAAGCTGTGTATAACCTAACAAGAAAGGATGCGAAAAACTTCATATTTTCAAAGTCGAGTAGTTGGTGGGTAGCTTGAATGAACAGGTAGTCTAAACCAAAAGCCCAGGAACACAAGTCTGATAAAAAAAATGAGACTCAATTAAAAAAGTGAAATGTCACAAACTGTAATAATAAAAATAAGTTCAAAATAAAGGAAGAATATATATATTTTTTTTTTTTTTTTGAGTAACTAATTCAAATTTTCAATGCAGTAAAAGATAACACAAAGATGCATTAATGGGGGGGGGGAAGTGTTAAAAGTATTAAGAATGCAGGTTAACGAGCATTTACAATAACGTTTTAATAGTATTACTTTAAAAAAAACTTGATTGCAGTAAAACACATTTTTTGCCTTCAAAAAGTTTTAGTTTCTTTTTTTAGAGAAAGACCGATGTTGGGTCATCTATTCTGAGGTAATTTTTCTTAGTAATACAATAGATTCCAATACAGTGGCAGTTTTATCATCATGATTTTCCAAGGTCTATGAATTTCTGCAATCCAAATGCAGAAAGAGATTAGAGCTGATTGGAGAATAACCACAAGTCCCGACCAGCCACTCCAGATAGCAAATACAATCCAAATTGAATCATCCTGAAATCTCCAAGCACTCCAAAATAATTAAATTCTCAGCGGAAAGAGAGGAACGGCATTATAATTAAACTCCCTTGTTCTTGTTCCTCTTCCATCATTCACAGGCCCTGTAAATGAACGCAAAGCTAACCGACAGGAGGATTAGATTGGGGAATTAATTTTGTTAGGAAAAAATGCATTTTTATCCACCTTGCTTGAATCCTGCATATAGAGTTTCCACTTGTGTGGAGCATGTTGTGCAATGAAGAACTGGAGGATTTGTGAAAAAAAACAATTCTAAGATGTGTACGCAAAAACAGACAATCCTCTAAGCTGTGTGGCTTAAAACTAAGCAATTAATTTAATGCAGGTAGCTCCAACCAACATGTATAAGCATGTAAAAAAGTGCTTGGGGCAAAGACTCCAGTCTCCATCAAGTACCTGATGCCTTTTTTTATCCTAATACTAAACTAGCAAATTTAAATGCAAATCAAGCAGCAAGTTCATTAACCTATAAGCCGACTGAAGAATATCATGCAGAGATCGACCGATGTATCGGTTTTGCCAATGAATCGGCACCGATAGTTGATTGCTGGAACAATCAGTTATGGTAATAATCGGTAACAATTGAAAAACTAATCACTTAGTTTTCCGGGTTGGGTCCGTTGCTGGAGCGGCTGTGAAGAGTCTGTTTTCATTATACAGTCCGAGAGCGGCCTCATATGGCTGAAATCATTGACAGCATGTGCTATTTGTTTAGAAATGTGATGCTGCAGGCTGAACAGAGCAAGAAATGTCAGACCCGGATTTGAATGTAGCTGAATGAAAATCCTGCCGCGCCATTCAAATAATTTTCCATTAAATTAGATATTTGCCCTGAATCATTATTAATGTAGATAATGAATTATATATTGAGCATTTACATTGAAACGTTTGTCCTTCTGTGGCTCTAAAAAAGTGTATGCTTCATTTATAGAGATATAATATCGATCACTCTTTCCGTTTGCTCTGTTTTTTAAACACTGAACTTAAACTTAACTATGCCTCATTCTACATTCTTGAAGTAAACTTGTGTCCGTTTGGTGATTAAATAAAGTTTTTTTTTTTTTTTTTTTTTTTTTTAATAAACCACTATTTTTGTTTTTATTCAGCATCCATTTTAAAAACTATCTGTAAATTAATAGGTTTCGGCCAGTGTGGTCCAAGCTAGCTATTGGTATTGGAAAAATACCAATAGGGCGGCGCCCAGGGGTGCATCAAAAAAATATGAAACCCCGACCCCCTGCTGCCACTCCAAGAAATTAAACACTTCTTTGTGTGTTTCTATGACAGGCCTACGGGGAAAACACTGCCCCCTAAATGGTGTATTATGCCTGTGCTATAGGCACACACTACTTTTTACTAGTTTTTCCGATATCTTTCTTTCATTCTATTTCATTCATTTTAAGACTTTAAAAAAACATATATTTTATTTAAAACGTTTTAATATTTTTTAAGGATCTGCTGAGACCCTGACTATTAATACAGTACAGACCAAAAGTTTGGACACACCTGCTCATTCAAAGAGTTTTCTTTATTTTCAGTGTGACTCTACAATTTTCATAGTCATGAAAATAAAGAAAACTCTTTGAATGAGATATAAATGATGTATATATTTTTTTTTTAAACAAGGAGGTGGGGGAGGGGTCATGGAGCTTTTGCTATCTTTTTGGGAGGCCTTACCCCTCTGAAGTTTGGGAAGCTCTTTCCTAGATGAATGTTAAGCAACACAAACTCACAGTGTATGCAGAGGAAGAGTTTGTGGACCAAGCTGCTGAGATGGGATTCCTACCAGGGATTTAGAAATTTTGGGAGCCCTGAAATCCAAAACTTCAAACAATCCCAGTGAAAAGAGAGACCGAAATGCTGATCATATATCTAAACCTATCACATAGTTAAAATTAAACTATAGCAGTATATTAATGCTTATGTATATAACAGGCTTGACAAAAATATCAAAACATGAGGTAGAAAAATAGGCATTAAATAATAAATGACATAGCCTGAGATGGCACAATACAATACAAAGGGTCATGGAACCCCAAATTACTTTTTCTGAGATTTTAGCAGTGTTTGTGTTGCACATCATAGAAGACAATGCTAGAATTCAATAATTTTAACTGTTGAAGAAAACTGGTTAATTTTATTTATTTTTTTGCGCAATTTTTATCTTCTGGATATAACATTGTGTTGACGTCACAATTTGTCACGTGGCAATGGACTATAGTACATTGATGGCATGTCTGTGTCTATTTAATTATTCATGAGACTTGTGTGTTCTTATCCTATGAGAAGATGCTTCCCTTAATTATTCACAACAGCATGTGTTGCTTAGCTATGACAGTCATTTCAGACTATAAGTTGACATCGCGCACATTAACTGAGATAAAGGTTAATGGATCGAAGAAGAGTGTTTGTTTTTGCTTTGTAAAAAGAGTACAGCACAAACACGATTCATTCACTTAGTGAGCATAACCGTTTTTACAGCTCTGTGACAAAACACGTCAAAAGGCTTATATAAACACCACAGTATAAGCCTTAAAAGTTCTCAGAGGTGCAACAGTGCATTCATACGTTTTCAATGAAGAGTGCAAATGGCTGTGCATTTATCTGTGTTTTTAACTCAATGGGAGCGAAATTAAACTGTCTGAAGTCAAAGCTGTGTGTATTGTCTGTCTCCCCTCTTCCCCCTCTTCTGCTCACCACACCCACTTTTTTAGCTTTTTTTTTTTTTTTTAAATGTGGTGAGAACTAACCAATTTGGAAACGGGGGATTTATTGACCCTTTAAAAAATGTTGTTAAAACTTATTTAGGTTTCCTTTTAGAAAAGGCACCGATTTCGTGGAATGACACTTTTATATTAATATCTATATTTCTCAACAGTTTTCCGTATTTCCCACCAGTATTCTAGCATAAAAAGCTCCAGGCTATTTGCGGAAAAGCAAACTAAACATTGGAAGATAATTCTTCCATCCTTTACGACAGCATTATGAGTTCATAAGTATACATGAGGAGGTACAACGCCTCCCCTCTCACCTCAGGACAAGTGAACAAAAGAGACAAACTAAAATGAGGGCAATCATCTCCGATAAATACAGTCTTTAGCCTGTCAATGTCCTCATAACAGGCCTGCAGTTACAGATATTTTTATCGGGGCAAACCCACCGGTACAATAACAGCCTCGCACGTAGTTGGCAAAGGCACACAACAACAAATGAACATGGACACACAGGCACACGGTGTCTCTGTGGTGATTCTGCACCTTTGCTTATTTTCTGTCTTACAAAAATGCTGACATATTCGACACACAAACTGATTGGATGACTGTTAGGTCAAAAGAGTCCGTCTTCTTATTCAGTATCATGGTTAGCATCCATTATGAAGCAAAAGGAAGCTCAAAGGGACAGAACAGGAATCAAATGTATTTACTGCTCATCCTTTCAGGTTAATATGTTAGTCTGTGTGGCTGCGATCATTCTTTGACTTACGGGTTTTGCAGCTGTGATGATGTACTGAAGGACCATCTCCCTTTTTGTGCTCAAGTCTTTTTCTCTGAGAGGAGCTTTCTTCTCTTCATTAAGATTCATATCCTCCTGAAAACACAAACCACATACTGTATGTTAGAGAAGAAAAAGGAATCTTTTTACAAGAAAAATCCTCTTAAGATTGACTGTATTGTGAACTGCTTTATGAGATTCTCCATTATAAATGGCAAAACCTTCGACCCCAAAGAAAAGGGTGTATCAAATAATTTACTGATTTCAGTATAGTTCTAATCAAAAGAAAATAGTACTGGAGATGCTGAATGTAAACAGTGGAGAAAGGTAAAGAGCATCTTTACATCTTGCCATTTCAAAAGCCTTACATGAATCAAATCATGCCTAGCACCTGTTCTTTTTGGAAATGAGAATAAATTAAACCGCAGGAAGTCAACCTCTGCTTGTAAATCCATCAAGCAAATACATCTTCCCTGCATTTTATGACATAAAAAAGGTAAGTAGATGAGAATGACAAAAACACAAAGAATACTGAAAAAAAAGATATTTTACATATCTTTAACACCTACAGATCCAAACATTTATATTAATTATGTTTTTTGTTATTCTTCAACATGTCTTTAGGATGGCATTAGTAATAAAAACCATTTTGTTTGAGCAAAATTTGCATCAGTTTATAATTTGGAAAAATTGTTAGTCATTTAGTGTTGTCAAATTTCACCTATATTTTTGATACACTAAGTTGAAGTTTTGAATGCACAACAACACAATTCAGCACACAAATGTATTTGAAAAATAATATATTTCAAACACTAATGATACAGACATGAAAAGTTACGAAATTTCACTATTTGACCATTTAAATAATCTATTAAATATTCATATCAAAGCATACAGTATATACTGAATTTATGTTAACACCACTACATAAACAATATATATTGTAATATTAATGGATTATATGGATTATATTGAAAAAATGAATGGAAACCACCCAAAGAATCCATTGAGTTTTTATTACACTTCGAAAAATTGGCACAAATATACACACACACTCAAAATTTGAGCATGTAAGCCTTTTCACATCACTACACACTCCATCTAATATTTTATACTTTTTAATTTAATACTTAAATTGGTTAATGTCTCAAATGTGTTCCTAAAGGACCCCTTTTTGAGTGACTAGGTAGCTATATGCATTTATCTTCCCCATCAGAACTGTTGTTGTAATTTGTTTTTTAGAGTACTGTTGTATCATTTTGTATATATTTATTTTAAGTTAGGTATTATTTCATTTTGTTTTTAACAAATGTTGTAATTCTGCTGCTATGCTTGGTTGCTAAAGGTCAAAGCTGATTACAAAAATATGCCTTGTTATGGAGTCACTGAGTGTTTTTGATTAAACACTTTAAAAATTAAAACCGTTAATGAATAAAGAGCCATTTTTTGCTAAGTTGTTATAAGAGAGGCAATTCTAAACATCTGTTGTCTATGTGGACACATTTTTTGTGTGCGATTTTGTGAGATCTTCTGAATATTAGTACCTAATACAAGACTGACTGATGAAGTCATGAATTATGTATCAGAAAATCTAATGGGCCAATTTCTGAAAAGATTCGAAATTAACAGTGAAACAGAAATGAGCATGTTCATAGATCTGAACCTGTTGTACTGCTAAGACGGGCATTGGCAGATGTATTTGGCAATTTTACTTCCCAGATTACTGAAGCAACAGTCCTGTGCCAAAACAAACTAGCTAGCTGCACTTCTCAAACTCACTATCTCTGACAGATACGGAGACAAAGAAAAGAACTAGGGTGCATCCGTGGACAGTTTACAACTACCATCAACAGAGAGAAAGGGCAAGGAAATCTCTAGGCAAAAGACAGAACACGAAAATCAATAAGAGAGAAGAGAGAAAGGGAAAGATAATAAAGGCTGCATACGATGTTGAGCGCAACTGTCCTAGTGTCCTCCAGTCTTATTTCCCTTTCTCCTTTCTTCCCTTTTCTGAGATGATAGATCAGCAGAGCCGTTTAAGATTTCACTGATGGGTTCGCAGGCGTGATGCAGTACTCGTGTGTCAGAGAGAGAGAGAGAGAAAAAGAGAGAGGAGGATGCTGGGATAGACGCGGACAGGGCGCAGAGCGGAAAGGCATCCATTACCACCGTTGGCCCTGTCACCTCTGCTGGCATGCTCATGTATCCAAACTCGTACTTGCCGTGACTAATGACTGCGTCTCTGCCCACGTTATCCACACTCTTCCTTCTCTACCCAGCAGTGGCTGCTCCTGTCACTCAATCCTGCACTCGGAGATGCTGCTCAACTGCTAACAACACCACCTCCACTCTTAGAAAGGGCACTGACGGGGACCTCCGTACCATAGCGCTAAGGCAATGGAAGACTGTGCAATGTTTTAAAACGATACTTGTGGGAAATTTGATAAAATACATGTGCTTGAGATGACCGTGTAACAAAAGCGCAACAGAATTCAGCTTTCAACAGCTGTAGAATTGTTTTTCTTCCTCATAAACCTGCAGGATTGTGAAAAGTCAAAACAGTTTGTAAAGTGAAAACTTTTTACATTTGAAATTGAAACATATTAGCACAATACATTCAAATAAATAGAAATTATAGTGAACAAGCATTCTACAAAAAATATTTTTCGTTATAAATGTGCACATTTTGTCCAAGTCCAAATCATAACTAGATTGTAGGGGTTATTTTATTTTTGTGTATTTTCTTTTATTTACCACAACAAGCTGAGCTGCTTGCAAACATTTGTCAGTGATTGTATAATCAGGTTCAGTTCAATACGAAAGTGAGTAAGTGTTTGAGTATGCATGTATTTATAGGCATGAGGGCCCCGTCCTACTATGAATACGAGCTGATTGAGGTCAGTGACCCATAACAATCCATTTCATTATGAAAAGGTTGCGTTTCCTTAAAACATAATGGCAAATAAACCTCTAGTGATTATTGTGGTTGAAAGGTTGATAAAGGTCATTGAGAAGGAGTGATAATTAGATGTTTTATATATTTATATATATATATATATATATATATATATATATATATATATATATAAAGCACGTCCACAGTACGTAGACGTGTACAATGGCATGAATGCAGATCAACAAATACTTCGCTCTCAGATAATGTTTATTTTTATTTACAAATGTGTTTCACAACTTAATTCAAAGTAATTTTTTTGTCTACAATTAGATCTTACCATCATTTTCTCAAAGAGGGCAAGGATTTCCTTCTCTGAAGTGATCTTTGAAGAAAGCTCCTCAAATTCAGAGGAAGTGGACCAGTCACCAGAAGAGGAATGCTTGGACAAGTGGGAGAGGGGTGGCCGTTCCTTCTTACTGCCAGGGATACGGATACTGGGAAATCTGTCCAGCTAAAAGAAAGATGAGACATATGAGAGAGTATGAGTGAGACTAACTCAATGGTAATTATTAGTCTATTGATTATTTCTCCATTTAGGTAAATGTACAAAATATACACTATAATTCAAAAATAGTTAACAGACAAAGTTACAAAAGCATTCTTTTTCCAAATAATTCTATTTATCAAAAAATTATGATCGTGAAAGGTATCATAGCTTTCTTAAAAATAAAGGATCATGTGACACTAAAGACGGCATTAATCTCTGCTGAAATATGGCGTTTTAAAATATTTTTAAAAATAAAAAAAAGTTACTTTAAATTGCAATAGAATTGTATTTTGTATATATTAAATATATATTTTGTTAAACGCATAAAAAGTAAATATGTATAAAAATGCATAACTGAATATTACAAAAATAATTATAAAAAAAATTGCATTACAAAAATGTTTTACAAAAAAATTATTAAATCACCAAATTATAAACAAGAAAACAAAAACAAAACAAAAATTACAAAAGTTATACTGGCAAAAACACATTCCCAACACACTTTTTTTCATAATAATATTATAACATTATTAGTGTTGTCAAAATTAGCACATTAACACAGGTGATTAATATTTCCAGTTTAACGGTGTTAAAAATATTTTACACAGTTTATGCAGGAGCCGACCTTTCTTTTTCTTGACAAAAATTGCATTTATTAGGCACAGAATGCATTTACGAGCAAATCAAATGGGAGACTTTGAGATCCACTTTACCTAAGCACAAACGAGTGGAGTAAAACGAGTGCAGAAATGGTACAGGTGACAAGGAGCTTCATTAGAACAGTGAACTGCAGTCAGATCAGATGTTGTCAGGCCATGTGTTAGTAAAAACAAATCTTCCTGACTGTCAGCCCTTATACTGGGCCGTAGCAAGTGCTCTTCAATTACATACACATTATGGCAGTGCACGCTGTAGCCTGTATAATGTCATATTAAAGCGTTACGAGCAAATTAATCTAAGAACATGCGTATCAGATCCCGGTCGTGTTCAGCAGCGGCAGCTCTTAAAGTGCAAAGAACAAAAAAAAGATGAAATCAATAACTAATGTAGATTTAAGGATTCATATGTATCTAATTAAGAATTTAGTGTTTGATAACTTCATTCAATTTCTGTAACTGCTGAAAGGCAAAGATATGACATTTATTACAGTGGGTTTATGTGAAGATTGTTTTAAGATCACTTAAATTAGAAGAAGGTTTTTTTTTAAGTCTAATAAACATTTGATACCTCTCAATTATACTGTAATGTTGAATAGTTAATGGTTAAATATTAGATGGAAAAAACTATTTCCTAGAGACACCAGTAGTATTGGTATTCAGTCATAAAAAAGATGCCTTTACACAAATATAAAAAAATATATACTGTCTTTTTGTTGTTTCTACATACATTTGAAGATTGAATATGAAATTACTGGAAAATAAAAATATATTTTAAAAAATGTTAAGTAAATGTTAATGTAAATGTTAATACTAAAATTAGTATTAGTAGTAGTAGTAACAAGTTTTATTATTAATGTTATTATTATAACTAGAGCATCCCCAAAAGTTTTTCCATCATCATTATTATAGCTCTGCAGTTATAAAGACTAAAACAAAGGCCAACACGGCACAAACTAGTCAAACACACAAAATGTAATGTGTTGATAGCTCTATAGACTGTTGATGAGGTTAAAACTTTTGCAACAAGACAACAAAACTAAGGACTAGCGCTCTTTTACATACCTAGTAATGGCCTCAGAAGGCCAGCCTGTACTGAACAGAAATTTAAAAGCTTTCAGATCTTTATCAAACACCCACTTTAGCATTGTGAACCTCATGATCAGCTTTAGCTTCCTTATTGCAAGAAGACTTCCATTAGAAGTCTGTCAGCTTCACATTCAGCATGCCTAACAAACAGAGCAACTTGCCGTCGATTTATGTCGAGGTGGTGGGCCCCCGCATCACACAGATAATGATTCCTAATTGGATCAGATTTGTCAGAGAGCGGTTTTCTCTCCCTCTGCCTGTGGGCGCAGCGAGGAGAAGATGGGCGATTGAGATGTCAGCGTTGGCTGAAAAGGTAGGTGGTTTATTTTCAGGAGCCTTGCCCTTTTCTTTCGAGGGGCAGGTGAATTAGTAGCAGTTATCTTAGAAAATATTTTTCGCCGATGCCACCCATCATGCATTATCTCAGTAAGAAGGAGAGCAACATGCTGAGATAATCAGCAATGACACTGATGTAAAATTAATTAAACAAGCAGTAGATCAGAGTGTAGCTAGCGACTACAGTGCACGGAGCCAATCCAGGGAGCAAATGCGTGGTGTCTGATACCAAACGACACCATCATCTGTCTAATTTGATTTGCCGCTGCCCTAAAGCGTCTCTTCGCTACATTGAGTGATGGCACTGATCAGTTTAATCACAGAGATTCATCCCCAGCGGAGGGAAGAAGCACTTTGCTATTCTACACTCGTTACCAGTGAAAAGATAAATAAATATGTGCAACCGCTACCTCGATAACAACAACAGGCTTCATACCACAGCCGACGCAAGCTGATCTAGATGATGAAGTGCTTTTCAGGGCTGTTTAGGTGTTTATGAGTGAGCATGCCCCTTACTTTCATGCAATCTCTCTCTCCCTTTCTCACCAACAGACACTTTGATGTTACTAATGGCTCCATTCCCCTTCATTCCTCTTCTGATCACTCCAACAGACCCCTCTTCAGTAATTCAGCCTCTCAGCAGCAAAACACATTTCTACCATGACCAAACAGCAGCCCTCACTTGGAAAAAAGCCCTCCATTATCTAAGGACATGATTCACTCATCGAAAACATGTTCTACACCATTTTGCGACCCAACAAATTCCCCACAAAAATGCATCTGTTAATTCAACATTTGTTATTAAACTCACCATCAGGCTACCCAAGGTTTACAGAAGATGAGTTGGTTTGTTCATTTTGAGAAATTTAGCATTACATGACTTGCTCACCAATGGATCCTCTGCAGTGAATGGGTGCCGTCAGACTCCAAACAGCGATAAAAGCATCAAAATAAAACATAAAAAAATCCACGAATTCAGACGAATTAACATCTTTTGAAATAAAAGCTGCATGTTTGTAAGAAATACAATCATTAAGTCATTTAAGAAATTTAAGTCGCTTCTGGACAAAAAAATAAAATCCACAATCCAGCTTTTCATTTCACGAAACATTAATTGACGGACTGGAGTTGTGTGGAGTATTGATGCTTTTATCAGTTGTCTGAACTCTCATTCTGAAGGCTCCTGTTCACTAAGGATATGCACAAGATTTCTTCAGAAGATTTGTACAAATCTGTTTCAATGAGGAATATACTCATCTAACCTACATCTTGAATGGAGAACATCTTGTACAAGTTTTTTTTTTTTTTTTTTTTGGTACCATTACTTTAATTATGTTGTTGTTCTTTGCATTCATTCATCTGCTTCTGGACCTCTATAACCATTAACTCGTGTTCATTCAGGATCACACCTTCAGGGTGCATGTGCATGATAGAGAGAGAGAGAGAGAGAGAGAGAGAGAGAGAGAAAATTAGTGTCCCAGCAGCATCTACCTCATCATAATCCTGATTACCCTGTTTCTGGGTCTACCCTCTTTCTAGCAACTAGAGACTGAGAATCGATACCAAACCAACAAAAACACATTTTGATGCTAATCGATAATGCAAAAAAAAACAATTCATTTTAAGAGCACAAGAGTGACCCTACAACAAAGGAGGAAGATGAGAAAGAGAGAGATGGAGTAAAGGACCCAGGAGGTAAAGAATTAAAGAAGAGAAGATTAAAATATATTGAAGAAAGAGGAAACCTTGTGAAGAGATGAATAGTGAGAAAGCAGGGCAGAAGTGAAGGAAGTGAAGAAAGCGAGAAGGTTGATATGAGATCGAAGGGAGGATGGAGGTGATTGCAGTGCTGGTTGGTGCTATTCACCATGAGGGTAAAAAACGGCTACTGATTTCCATCGATAAGATGGCCTAGGTGCTGTTTAAATTAACTGACTGCTCCACTCCATGACCTAAAGTTCTTCATCCAAAATATTTAATTACCTTACACTGCTGCTAGCGGAAACATGTCCAGCTGCACAGGCTTGATACCAACAATGTTTAATGAAATTCAGACCAGTACATCAAATTCTAACACACTGCAGAATTTCACACAGCAACATCTTTGTTTCACAACGAACAAATTAAATAAATCAAACAAACAATTCCATAAAGTAAAATAATAATAATTATTATTATTATTATTATAAAAAAATAGTTTATGATTGATTTTGTATTTGTTAACAGGTTTTCTGACTCTTTTTTTTCCATGTTTAACCCCTTACTAGTAACCCCCCTTTTTTGGCATGGAGACCGAAATGACATACCCAAAATAAAAAGGTTTCTGCTCATGATTCTTTCTGACTAGATACATAATTAACCTTTGTTCACAAAGCTGACACTTTAAAGTTTACGGTTCAGGAATCAGAATCACTCAGACTGTTATGATAATAGAGATATATAAGTTCTAACATAAAAACAAAAATAAAAATATAAAAAACATATGTTTTAAATGTATTTAAAAAAAAATTGATGTAGGAAATGAGTTTGAAAACACAGTGTAGCTAAGGCCACAAGTCTTCCAAACCTTCATAAAAAATTTCATAATCGAATCTGTAAAACTGTGAATTTTATGAAATATTTTCTAAGGCCATGTCATGTGTGTTTTTAGAGAAGGCTAATCAGATTGATTTATGGCACTTGTCATCTCTGTGAGATCTCACATGTAAACATTCCTGTGCTCTTTGTGTATGTTTCACTGTTGAAAGCTGCCCTATTCATTATTGTATTGTTCTCACCAAACGAGTCTTTCACACCTCCGCCAGGTATGACACATTATCCGCATTATTCTTTTATCATTATTCTTTTGTTTTTATTCCACCTTTATTTGCCTTGATTGTGGTTTTTCAGGCTTTACAAAGCAACAAAGCAGCGATCTCACTTCAGTCTCTCTTTGCATTTAGCCCTTATTTATCAAAAGTCTTAATATAAAAATACAACAAAACATTTTCTTACGACCTTACCTGAATTATTGAGACAAAAATGCATTATGAAGAAGAAAAGCGCCTGCTATTAGTAGCATTGGTGCTAACGTTAGCATCAAGCTACATCTGACAATTTATGAAATTATTAGTACACTTTTACTCAAAACTCACTTTAAACCCCGATCGAGTGTTTATAATAACTTCCTTTAGCGATCAGGGGTGGAATTTGGTCGTTTACTGTTGTAAAAATATATTATTTGTAGCCTTTTTCATCGCTGCACAAGTTAGCATTTCCGATGTACATTTTCGATTTTTTTTTATAAAAACGCCCCAGATCTCAAGAAATTCTCATACCAAGCTTTACTATCGTAATTGCGGGTTTATTATTCGGATATTTTGTGTGTACAGAGGTGTTTCAGTGTTGTTTTGGCCAGATAACTACCAGGAAGTGTGCAGGAAGCATGTGACACGATGGGGCGGTGTCCAGATATGACACTCTAAGATTGACGTTGGGAAGGCCCAATCAGAGTCTGAGTCACACACCGCACGAGCTGTGACTACTGCACGCACACACAGATCGCTGGGAGAGGCTGTTTATCATCTGATCGCGTAAATCCGTGGAAAATGAATAGAAATGACGATTCTGTCTGAAGAAATATGAAGTAAACATCAGTAAATATATGCATATATCTCCGCAGATATGCATCTTTGGTCTAAAAATCCTTATTGACACTGTTCAGTGAGTCTATGTGAACACAAATAAACCGCTGCTGACGTGACTGAATACGAGTGAGTGGTGAATTTCTATTCAAAATGTGGCATAATACGGATTTATTATTTTGCACTCCTGACATAAATCACTAAATATCTGTCACTGCAACAATGTTTTATCAAAATATTGGTCAAATATCGAAGCTTGAGTCTTTAAACTTTCCATTGATGCACAGTTTGTCCAGATGAAGACAGTGATGTTTAATGTACTGTGAAAGTGAAACAATAATAAACTGGGGCCGTCAGCGATGTTTGCACGTAAAGGGGTTAAGGATTATTTACAAAAAAAAAAAAAATACTATAGGCTTTTCCATCGAAATCAGGGTTGTGTCATTTACGAATTTTTGAGTGTGGATGATTAAAATGTCTCCACAATCTGCTTTTGAAGAAATATTATAGTATGCTACAGCGTGGATCCGTCTCGGTATACTGTACAATGTGACATACATTCAAATCAAATGTTAACTCTGCAGTAGAGTTAGTTACACTCTAGTGTTGTCAAAAGACCCGGTACTTCGGTACCAAGCCGGTACTAAAACAATGTAAATGTGACAGTACCAGGTTTCGTTAAGTACCGGTAGTACCGAGGTCCCGTTCAAACCCGGTTCATCGCTATGATTTCCGCGAAGCAGAAAACGAGGACGGAATCTCAAAATCCAGTCGTGAAAATGAAACTTACATTTTAATATGGACAGTCATGGAATTTGTTCAAGTTAGCATAAATTAATCAAATAATATCTCCATATGGACCAGTATCTGTAAATGTTAAGCCGCAAAATTTGTTTGAAATATGAATCAGTGTTCTGCGCATCTCTGTGTGAATTAATGAATGGCAGAGATGTGCGGGTTTGTTTACTACATAGACTGAAGCGCATGACACTTGCATTAATTTCAGCATCTGAGCTTCAGAGTTTTCTCTCCATCAAGCGATCTGAACTTTTCAGTTCATCTCAATGGACGCACAGTGCACCTGTATTTGATGCTCTGTAAACTCTTTGAGAAGGCGCACGACTCACCGTCGCTTTACTGATTTCTCTTTTGTTGCACTCTTTTCTTGCACTGTTTCTCACACATGCACAGAGAGAGAGAGCGAGAGTCTTAGCACGCTGTATCGACAAGCTATATATATATATTTTTTTTTTATGTAAACTAGTCTTTTTTGTCTTCTCTTGGCAAAATAATGGAGTTAATTTAGAATTATTCATGTTCATTTTCGAACAAGCTGAAGACATACCGGTTTCTCCGGTAGTGGGCGGAGCTAATGCGCAAATGGCAAACTGGCAATTTCATTGGCTGGTGCTGATCTCGTACCGTCCCTGTTTTGATTTTAGCAAATCAGTTTAACCGAACGCAAACAACGTGATTAATATTCATGAACCCAGCAGCTCATCAATTCATAGTGCATTGTATATACATTAGTATGATAGTAGAATTAGTAGTAGTATTATCTTTTATTAATAATTAATATGACCTATTACTATTTTTTTTACAGAAACCCTCAATGACCAAAAATATCTTAAGCATCACCACCAGTCTTAAGTTCAGTTAAAATGACAAACATGCATTCATTAGGCCTAAAAGTACATTTTTTACATAAAGGCATTGTGCTAGAAATATTACTATTATTTAGTAAAATGTATGTGGTACTGCTACTACTGTTGAAAAAAATTATAAAACTTTTTTTTTTTAAAGAAATAAAAAAATATATTTCTTCCATGTTTTAATTTTAATAGCAAATCCCCTTTATTTATCAAAAATAAAATGTGTTTAAATTTCATAAATTAAAAGACAAATTTAATTTGGGTGAAACTTGTTTACTGTTTTTCAGAATTATATAACTTGTAAAAAAACTTTAAACACAATTGTAAATAAGTATAAAGAATGGCATTGGTTTTATTTTTAGTGCCAATGTTTTTTTTTTTTTTATTAGCATATTTTGTGTTTTGCTTTGGTACTGAAATTGGTACCGAGAACCGTGGATTTTCACTGGTATCAGTACTGAATACTGAAATGTTGGTACCATGACAACACTATTACACTCAATGGCACTTATTTCCAATCACAAAAGTCATTATCTGCATGTGCTTTAAAGCCTTGCTGGTGTTCTGACTATTTGTGCTACAGTGTCAGATTTTGATTGCATAATTTGACAGTGAAAAATGCTACCTATCAGATTTTGCATGATATTTATGTGGTGTGAGGCCTTATTCATGTGTAAACCTACCCCAACCCTAAACCTACCCTTACAGTATTAAAAATACAGGGTTGGTACCATAATCTGATAGTAGGGGTGCACCAATATATATCGGCCGATGATTAATACGCATCTAGTCAGTAAAGCCAGTTCTCTAATCAGCAGTAAATTCCATCAGGAGCATGATTTCACATTAGGGCTGCAACTAACGATTATTTTTTCTGTCGACTAATCTAACGATTATTTTTTCGATTAGTCGACTAATCTAACTATTATTTTTATTAAAATAAATAAAAAAATCAAATGTTCTTTTTTTATTAGCTAATGAATCCTTTGGATAAATTTACAAAAAAATAAAAGTACAACTTCTAATATAATATTTCAACCTTTATAAAAAATAAAAAATAAAAAAAATAAAAAAAAAATACTTCAATGTGGTTTAAGTTTTTACAGTATACAAAAATAAAGAGGGAAAGAAAATTATTTTACTATGGTAAATGAGTTAACGATACGGTTTATAATTAAACCACATTTGCCACAGATGTACAGTTGTCTGATAATGTAATGAAATGTTCTTTAGCATCACAAACCATAAAATGTAGTCAGGGTTCTGCTAGGGTTTATTTTCAAAATAGGTAAACACAGGTCACAAGTTAACATGGTCACATTTCCTTGATGAAGCGGCGGCACGTCCTGTCTTGAATCCAGAGATCTGGAGCTGATTCGGTGTAGATCGGTAGCTCGGTGGTTTGTGACTGTTGTCTCGTGGCGCACAGTCTTTTAACGTTTGTTTCGAAACCCGCGCCAACACAGACTTACTTTATTTATTTTATTTTATTTTACTTCAGCCACTACGGGTAATCATACCAATAAATTGTAATCCTTACAAGAATATCATGCAATGAGCAAGTCTGCGCTTATTAGACACTTAATAATATCTCATCAGTTTGTGCTTTTAGAATCGCCGAATCTGCTGCAATCATTCCATCACATCTGCAGCAGAGACCTGAACCAGGAAGTTGGTCACCAGATAACACGGTAACCAAACATAGGGCAACTAGGTATTGACCGGCCATAAATCAGAACCGGACGGATGGATTTGTTTAAAATACGCGATCAGCAATCGGCCGTTTTTTTTCCTTTTTTTCAGCCGATTTTTCCGGAAGCACAGACTACATTGTAATCATTCGCTATAACGTAATTTGTGTGGAAGTATTTTGAAATCTGTGCACAGGACACGGGCAGCCGTTCAGCGCTGGAAGTGCAGAGCTACATGTCTAAGGCACAGATAGCAGGGAGCGAACAGCTGACTGCACAAAATAAGAGTCCCTTTCCTGCTCACTGAAGTTGTGCGAGTGTACTGTACCTGTCCCTACACAAGCGGAGACAGTGAAGGTACAAAAATGAAATGCTTTTTTTTTTTTTTATAAAGTAGAACTTGCATACATGTTTGAAAAGCCTAAATTAACTTAAAATATAATCACTTTTCTGTTAATTTAGAAAAACTTTGAGCATTTTTTGTTTGTTAAATATAAGTTTTATTTTATTTATTTTTTGTTTATTTTTTTTAAGTAATGACCAATCTGCCAGCGGCAGAGAGTGAGCCTATGTTTGATCAATTTAGTCTTCTCAAATCATCACAACTTGCCTAAAATAAAATCTATAGATAGAAAACAGTTCAAGCATAGAACAATGTTTAAATGTTAGGACCCAGATAAATATGCGCTATATCCAATAGTTGGAAAATTAAAAAAATTCACACATTAGCTAGGTGAAACAGTGTCCAGATCAATTTGAAATTGATAAAGCTTAGACCCTTGGCAGTTCATCCTAGGGTTGGTACACAATGACTTGACACTTGCACTGGGGGAACTTGACTCTTGTTCAGAAGTAGATTTTTATTGCCCGAAGATGTATCTTTCTTAATTGGATTAAAGACAAACTACCATCAATTCACCAGTGGTTTCAAGAGATTTACTGTATTCTCCCATTTTAAAGAATTACTGCATCACTTCAGATGAGTATGGATACTTTCAGATGTATCTGGTCTCCCTTTTTTTGCCATGTTATTATGCATGTTATTCTAGTGAAAAAACAAACTTTCAATCAAAAAAATATTGTAAGCTTGTAAGATTCAATTTAAACCATTTGTAAAACTTGTACATCATGTTAATTTGTGGGCAGATTATCATCAATACATTGTTAACCTAACATAATCAATAAGATTAAAAGGTAGTTCAAATCAAATAGTAGCCTAGTCTTTTGTAGTCAAAAGACCAAAGAATTCAAACTGGTCTTCTATGTTGTCACATATGCTACAATATTAGTTAAAATTAAATGAGATTAAATGGCCTTATGATACAAAGTTTAAAAGCATCTTGCCAAAAATGTGCAATTTCGGAGTCTCTTAAGCATAAGCATATGAACACATAAAGCACATACAGTTCTAGCTAATTTACTGAAGCTGATGTTTAAATGGTGAAAATATTGACAAAGAAAGCTTAGGATCCAGAATCTCACTACACAAAAACCACTAGCATCAATCAATATGCCAGTCTTTCATTAACATGAAATCCACAAGACAATGCATAAAATGCATCAACCTGTCAATTTAGCCTGCAAATGAGTTTCCAGGACTTATAATTTATATATAATAACAAAACAGACAGATGTGTGTGTGTGTGTGTGTGTGAGTGTGAGAGAGAGAGAGAGAGAGAGAGAGAGAGAGAGAGAGAGAGAGAGGAGAGAGAGAGCTTTTTTAGTTTCTGAATTTCTCAGCTGTAAAATCTCTTTCTCAGATCAAATTTGTTGATTAGTCCAAGTAAGGAAGAAATTCTTGCATATATAAGAATGAAGAAATAATTGGAAATGCAATTATCGAGGGGAAAGCCTTCTAATTTAATTCTACACCACTACCCCTTGACAAAACAGTTCTCTGTGCACATTAAAGACCAATTCAGATTATGACTGACAAAACTGACAAAAGAATGAGAGTTAAAATTCAAGACAGAGAACTGAACTGCATTTAGTGTAATTTTGTAACCACTCTCCCTGGTTACAAGAACACCACTGCATGCAGCCATCTGTGTAAAAGACAAAAGTTTCATAGGCGATTGTAAATGAGAAAATGTTCCTCAGTGACATATGAACGTGCTAAATGCAATTGGAATGTCTGCATGTTGGATTAAGGACAAAATTAGACCCATCTGTTGCTCTGGATCGTACTCGTGCACTATGGGAAAATAAATGGCTTTTGCGGTGCTCAGGAAAAGCATGTTTGCTAATGCTGTTGCGGCATTTCATTCTGGAAATTCCTTAGAGCAATGGTTTGTCAAATCTCATAAGTAGGAACAAAGCAAACAAACAGCACATTTCTGCCTGTATTCTTAGTCTAGGTTCTTGCCAATCATACATTAGAGGAGAGAGAATTGGGTTATTTACCAGTAACCCAGAACGGCTCACACAAACGGTTCGACTCCATCCCAGATGGCAAGCATTATAATCGGTCAAAATACAAATCTACATTTTCACAACCTCCCTCTAAACATTTATATGCGCTATTAATTCAGCTAGCAGCACACAAAACAGTCCAACACACACACACATAGTGCAGTTATTGGCTCAGCCAAGCATCACAGCCATCAGTCTTACTTTATTAATGGAGTCAAAACAAATTTGCATGCTTCAGTGTAAACGTGCTGTGCTGGTGATCAATCAGAAACTCTGTGCATGGGAAATGACCTTCATTAATGAAACACAGACCTCCAAAAACACAAAACCTCTCAATCACAACGAAACCTCTCAATTACCGAAGTAGCAAGAAATACCAGGAACAAGACAAGTGACCTTCTGAAAAACTTTTGAGAACCTTTATGCCAAGAAATGAAGAAGAAACCATGTCAATTTGGATCAAACAGCAATACGTTTCTTTTGTTTTTGCTTTTCTATGTTTATAAAATAACTTCATCTATGCAAACAAAACCATTTAAAGCATCAGAAGGGCCTTCAGCTTCACAACGCACTTACTCTAGTGAAAAAAATGTGACATTAATTATACCCTTAAGGTACCTAATGCACTGTTCACAATGTCACCTTAATGGAAAAAAAAGAATAAATAAATAAAACATCTTAATGAACCTGTAGATATAAAGAATTTAAAATACAAACACTATAAAAATGAAAAGTAATTAGATTAGATAAATTCATAAGCATGAAAAAGAAAGCAAATATTCATGAGGCTAATTGTAGAACCTTCCCTCTACTTGTCAGTCACACTGGCAGTGTTTGTTTTCTCAATCTGCCCAAGAGAAAAAGAAAAAATATATATTTAAAACATACCCCAAACATGCAATTAAAAAGAAGCCACTGTCATACTTAATTTAGTGCAGATAACGAATACATCTTGTGCTACTTGGCTGTAATTATATTCGCTTTATAATTATCTAAATACCAGGTAGTCCTTCCTCCCCCTCTGTTTGTTTTGCAACAAACATTTTTAAAAGCTCTCAAAGTTTTTCAGACTGGCTTAAAACAAAAATGCATGTAATCACATTTCACAACTTGCAAGATATTGCTAGTTTTTTTTTAAACAGTCACAGGGCCCTTATAAATGGCCCCTTGTAACTTTCAGGGTATTCTGTTGTAATTTTAGAGAAGTTTAACATTGGAAGCAGGGAACATTGGAAAGCTCACCTCCTCCTGATCTCTGCTTGGGACTAGCATATGGCAACTTAACCAACAGAATTAGCTTAAATTTAACTGATGTCAGGAAAAGTGATCAGGGAAAAGCAACTCTGCCTTCCTCAGATCTAAGGCTAAACCTGTCTTTAGGTATGTCAAATGGTCCAGGGTATGAATGATTATCATGCTATTTATTATGCTAAATCCTGCCACAAACGTGTAGTTCATAACCTTTCCACTAGGGCTGGGCAATGTCTAGTTAGGAGAGATGACTGAGGACAATGGCAAATGATTTGCAGATTCTGAGCATCAAAATCTTCATGTTCACTATCTACTATAGTAGTAAAGAGAAATATTAAATGGGTTACTTCCCGCTTGAACTGAGGTGCTATAAAGCGATCGTGCCTGTCGCATTAAAGTGCGCCTAAACTGTATCTGTTGCTTGTATTTCATTATGAATTTTGAATCATTTTAAAGCTGGTACTTCGTTTATTTAAAAAAATAAAGCACAAAGCTAACTGGATGGCAAGTGTGCTTCAAATAATGAAGTTCACACACAACACAGCACTGACCTAAGATCTTAAGAAACAGTAAACAAAATTATAAAGATAATTGTTAACGATTGCCAATATCCACACAGCTGACAGCTTTACCTGTTGTAGTTTGTTCAAGTTGTAGTTGTCTGTTGTAGTTTTTGCACAAAATAGATTCTGCTTTTCTGCACTTTCACTTCTTACATCTCCATCATTTCGATCTCTCTCGTGCTGTAACTGAGCTGTGTTTATCAGGTGTGCGTCAGCAATGCTGTTGCAGAGATGAAGACGGTTTAAAACTATTTTTTCCACTTAAACTTTGATGTGCATCGTCTCAGTTTAATTAGTGAACATAGCAAATGATGCGACCACAAAACAATCTGGAAAAAAGGCATTACATGCACATTTTTAAGTTTTAACATGGCGACTTCAGCAAAAGCATCACTCACAATTTACTATTTTTGGTCGCAAATGTGACAGTTTGAAGCCTTGCAATGGCATCGTATATCGGCCCAACCATACTTTCCACCAAAAGACATTAAAAATCAACTTTAATTAATTAATTTAAAAGTAAATGTTCTTTTGAAGCTGTGAAGTGTGGTGTAACCAGTCATTATAGAGCATTAATTCATACAGCAGAACATACTGTAAATGAATGCTTTATATTATTAATGCATAATGAATATAAAGATAACTATATTACTGGAATGCAAAAACTTTCCAAATGTGTTTCTAGATCTTAACGACTCAAAATTATTAAGCAAATCACACATGACATTGCCAGAGTAAAAATATCCCTGGAGCAACCTGGATGCCAGGGCACATCAATTATAAGTCATGTGGGGATTGAACCCACCCTGAATCTAAACCACTCAAATCTAAACCAACAAAGTTCATTTAATCACGAAACATCAGTTCTCAAAAAGTATGATAAATCACTTCCTCTCTGTGAAAACAAAATCTTCTTCCACAAATGGCTGAGCGGAAACTGCAGGTTCAAGCGTCCCTCTGTGAAGTACTTGAGAACATAAGAGTCACATTTCAGAAATTAATTAACTTCACACAATGGTGGAAGACTCTCACAGCCACCAGGGTGTGTCTAGACTACTGCCGTTTCTTTATTCAACTCCCCACTGTCGTTTTTAAAGCCTTCAGCAACCCCATCAAGTGCATACTCGTATTCAGATGAAACACTGCCCCAATAAAGAGCCATTTAAATGAATAAGCAGTGAGATAATTATCACATTCTCCAAGCATATATGCACTCAATTCATTATGTGCAGACATGTAAAATCACATTGAATTCTCTCACTACAAACAGGAGCAAACTTCCTACAGGGCTCCAGATAAAACAATAAAATACAATCAAAATCAATTAAGGAGCCATTGGCTCCTATAAGAAAAAAACTAGTCTGCAAATTATTTTTTAGGTGTTACTTTTTTGTAGTTGTTTTTTACAGTTTACTGTAACCGTTTAGTTAACTTTTGCTATTTTTTATGCTATTTATCCAGTACACTTTAATTAAAACTCCAGTACACTTCTGTATAGGGCTGGGTAAGATGAGCAAAAATTAATATCTCCCTTGCGCATGCATAGTAAAAGTATAACCTGTGGGGAATAAGGCATTTTAAACCTTTTTTTGGGGGCAAAGTTATCAAACTTTTTCAGCAATTTTTATCATATTTTACTGCTGTTTCTATACATGTCCCAGTGACCAGTGAAAGTGCAGTTCTGACTCGCTGCCCATTCATTTAGATAGTAGCCTGGACTTGTTAGTCTGAAATCGCTGCCCGGAGGCATTGCCAAGATGATGGCCGAGTGGCACAACTTGCCTAAAAGTACTTTGGTTAAAATCACATTACACTGTAACATTGCAATCTAAAAACAAAAAAATATATATTTTTAAGGCAGAAGTTAAAGTTACTAAACTAAAAAAGAAAATAAAAAAATCACAGACTAATTGAGTAAAAATACTATTTTGATTAACCCATTACACTTTACAGGTAGTGCTATCATACAAATATTTTTGCATTCCTATTTCATTGAGCTCTGTCGCATGCACATGGCGGCGCTCGTTGTAAAAAAAAAAAAAAAAACTCGAGATTAGAACAATAGCTAAAGCAGAAACTCATGCACTTCTGACAGCAAAAATTGATTTTTTTTTTTTTTTACATTTACAGATGGAGAATATACTTGTGCAATGTAAGTTATGCATTAAGGAAAACAGCACGTCAAACACATTAAACAGCGCGTCTCTGTCAGCCTTACAATCTTTCTGTCAGAGCTTCTAACAGGGCAAGTGTGAGCCGATTTGAAACTATAAACGATAGGCTACTAGGAAAGAAATGAAATGCAGAAATTATTTAAATGCAAAAAAAAAAAAAAAAAAAAAACCTAAGATTGGTTGACCTCTTCATCTTTTTCTGTTTCTTGTTTAGAATACTGCGCATGGACTGTGATCGTACAAGCGTACTTTTCAAAATGCATAGCCGGTACACAAAATGTATACAGGTTGGCAGGTCTCAATTGAAATAACATTTCATAGGGCCCTGTTTGTGTGTGTGTAGTTTTTTTTTGTTAAATTTAGTTTGTTAAGTGCATCTATGTTCTTATTAACAATAAAAACAACAATGATTATCATGATATGAATAATTTATCTTACCAATGTAACAAAGATCTCTACCTATCTCTATCTCTACTCGATGGTTGCTCACCATAATCCTCTGTAGTGGCACTGGCACTGGCAGTGGCATGTGATTATTTATTTATTTTTACATTTAAAGGGGGATTAAATGCTTTTTAAATAATTAAATAACTATGATCTCCAATAGGGCTGGGTAAAAAAAAATAGATTTTTAGATTAATCGTTTTTTAAAATGTGGTCGATTCAAAATCGATTCTCAAAGGCCATGAATCATTTTTTTTCCATATTTATTTCCGCAGACATTGAACGTAAGATTAGCGTTAATCTAATTACAAATCTTCTCCACTAGATGTCACCCTCTTATGTGCCTTGTGCGATGTTACCAACGAACCTGTCATTCATTCATTCAGTGCTTAAAGCAGTGGTTCTCAACCCGCGGCCCGTCACAAATTCAAATGCGGCCCACCATATGCTGAACACACACACACAAAACTTTTGCAACTCACTTGAAGAAGTTAAAGCAAATGGAAACACCATATACTACGCAGCAATCATCCTTAATTGAAAACATCTCTGGAGAGAACCTCATATTATTAAATTCGAAAGTGCTTTCCATATTTGGATCAACATAGGCTACATTTGTGAATGCACATTTTCTGCAATGTTGCGCGTCAGGTCATGCTCCCGTTCGCGTCTTACAGACTGCATCTTAAAGCCTCTTATACTTTTTGCGTCCACGAGTCCGCTACGGACCGCTATGCAGGCTTGATGTAAACATCGCCATCGGAGAGTGTGTACCGAGGCTCTGAGCAGACAACCGCACGGACAGGTGCGCGTGGTCAGTTGTCTTCAAAAGCACAATTGCACATGTTCAGGCAGTGTGAAGAAGCCCATTACCAATCGAACCAATCGGGCCGGGCTCGGGCTTGTGCGGTAAATGAGCGGTCATGTAATGTGTTTCGATTAGCACGAGAAAGATGCGAAAATGTATGCTGAGTAGTTGAAACGGAGGCTTGCTTCTAACGATTACGTTTTGGTAGCACCAGCAACTAAAGCAAAGTCTGAGGTTTGGAAAAGTTTTGACCTTGTTTATAATGAGAATAATGAGTGAATAATGACACACCATCAGTGAGCGCAGGAGCGCGCTGAAGCCATCTACAGTGGATTCAATAATTTTCCTCCACAAAAACACTTAGGCCTTACCTAATCTTGGTGAGTAAATGTTTTTCAAATAATAACTAAATATTATTTGACTCTTAATTGCATAATGTAGACAAGGTAGGCTATATAAGCTAATGTTGGCATTATTATTTTATTAATCCGACAGAGCCTTTATCTTAATTCATTTCGTTATTGCCAAATACCCATTTTAATTTAGAATTTATCTTAATTCAATTTTTTAAGAAAGTTTTTTTTTTTATTGGTGCCTTGGCCTATTTATATGCTAAATGAGTCTATACCTAGGGCTATTTATAGATTGCTGAGATGTTGCGATGTTACAGAGGACTTTTTGATTTCTTTGTTCAAACTTCCAAGTGGCCTATTTCGTTAGTCATGTATAAATTATGTTAAACCATGTATAAATGACTCATTCCTGACAAAAGGCAAAAGAGCTGTGTGCTGCGTACATTTGAATAATGTCGGGTTGTAAATGGGTTCGGGCTTTTAAAAAGCTGTCAATCAAAATGTACGTGTCGGGCTTGGGACATGTCGGGCTTAACTTTTAAGGCCCGATTACAGCTCTAATAGAAAATCGAATCGAAAATCGAAATCGAATCGAGAATCGAGAATCGAAATCGAATCGATTTGAGAGCTTGTGAATCGAAATCGAATCGATCTGGAACATCTTAATCGATACCCAGCCCTAATCTCCAATTGGATAATCTATTATTCAATTACTTTTCCTGTTGTTCTATGTTTTTGTTGTAGTATCGGTTCAGTAGTATTGTGATATTTTAGTCAGGTATCTTATCGATTTCAAAATTTTGGTATTGTCATTGTGAAAACACTAGTATAACCAGATCAGCTCAAAACCTATGATTGAACTGGTCTAACTAGAAAAAAACAGTATAATCACATAAAAGTGTCTTTTTTTTTTTTATACTGTTCATGGGTTGGAAAAAACAGCTTCAAGAAAGGGCAAACCATTCTGACTGGAGTCCAGACAAAAACAAACAAAAACAGTCTGTGTGTCAAGAAGGGCAAGCAGTGGGAGACCCTCATTAGAGGCAAACTGCAAGGATTGAGTTCAGATCTACTAATGAGATCAACACACCCAACCACCACCTGGCCAGCCAGTGGTCTGCTGCACCTCTTTCTATCAATAGTGGGCTGACCACCTACAGCCAAGATGAAGACCAGGAGAAAGATGATTATGAGTTATGGAGGCCAGTCTGTACATGTTTGTGAAGTACTGTATAAATGCAGTTACAGCAAATGTTTTAAAGGGTTACTAAATCTCAAAATGTTAATTGTCGTTAATCACAACCCGTAAAAGCTTAGTTCATCTTCTGAACACAATTTAAGATATTTTGGAGAATATCCGCTGAACGCAAATTTTGTATGCTATCCTGTGTCAGCTGCAAAAAAAGGATACGTTTTCGATGTTTATTTATGCTTTGATTTGAATGAAAATAGCACATCCGTGTAGAGCAGCTGACACAGAAGAGCATACACTGCTTGCATCCAGCAGATATTCTCCAAAATGGCCCTACGGATTGTGTTCCAAAGACGAACAAAGCTTTTACATGTTTGGAACAACACTGGGGTAAGTGATTAATGACACATTTTCAATTTGGGGTGGCATATCCCTTTAAAGGTCACTCACGTTATTCGTGGTTTTTTTTTTTTAAGCTTTGATTGTGTTTACAGTGTGCAATATAACATGTGTTCATGTTTCACGTGTGAATAACAAAAACAGTATTTTTCACCCAATTCACTTATCTGTATACTGCCGTTTTCACTGTCATAAAAACGGGCTGATGACTTCCTTGTTCTATGAAGTCCCTCCCTCCTTCAGAAATATGTAACGAGTTCTGATTGTGCCAGCGGTTCCTGTGTTGTGATTCGACAGCAGCTGAGCGCACGCTGCCCTCCTGGAAACGCGATTGGGCTAGTTTTGGACTAGTTTTGAGAAGTGGGCAGGATTTGTTTTGAAAACCTGGCAATCCTGATCTGAACGCACGTGCTAGAGATGTGCTTATAATCACAGAACACCTTTACTGACGAGATGTGCATGAAAATCTCATTAGATTTTTTGCACAGCCCTACCATCTAGTTAACAAAGCTAAACAGTGTTGCCCTTTGTGTAATAAGTTACAGAAACTGTTAAACGCACCAACTTAAATAATAAAATACACTTACCGGTTGTGGTCCATAAACAACGCCTTCTCCAGAAAAAGAGGGAAGTGCTCCATCTTTCAAGAATAATCTTTGTGCCAATCCGGCATTAAACTGATTCAGATTGAGGAAACTCAGCAAAATGTGCTGCACATAGTTTTACATGTGGATTTTAATTTTCGGGAACCGAGTTAAACATAAATTGTAACCATTGATCTCTAAGTACAGCATCCCTGGGAAGCCCAAACAAAGGTGATTGGACTCAGAGATGAAAATAACAGCGTTTCGACGACATGGCGACAGACGCACTCCTCAAACGCAACTCTTCCTCCTCCTCTGTTTTGAGCGCAACAAGACCACGGCCCCTTTTTTGTGTATTCATGTGGGCGGAGGTTAGTCAAAAAATGGTTTTAGTGACGTCATTACTGCAGGAAGTAGAGGGATGTAGTACAAACTGATCGTTCGATGTAGGCAAATTCTGTTAAATAAAATGTCTCACTTGGCATTGAACTTTGAGCTTTAGAATTTTTCAGATATTATTTATACTCTAACAACAACATTACACACTAACTAAAGTTTAAAACATGGGATTATGAAGAACGGGACCTTTAAAGCCAGATAATATAAGTGAAAAAAGATCTAAAGCCAAGTTACAAAAAGTGCAAAAAAAAATGTTATTTTTCCAAGTAAATAAAGTTGCTTACCAGAGTTGCCAGTAATTTTATTTTGTCAGAAAGAAACTAGAGAAAGAAGCTAGTATGACTAATTTTCCTCAAAAATAGAATAAATACATAAATTAGCACAAAATAAAACAGTGCTTTCTAACTTTCACCACAGTGGAAATCATAAGTTAACCCAGACTTTATGTTTGTTCTACTTTTCCCTATAACTGTATTTATAAAAAAAAAAAAAAACCTTTCCAATATTCTACCACATCAGACAAAATATGAGGAATTGACATTTTGGTAACTAGTAAAGTTGTGTTTCTGGAATACGGCTGTCATAAGTACGATTTCAACCTAAACTAAATTTCAGGTACAGAAACTAATTAAAAGTTTAAAAACACTGCATAGTTTTCTTTTTATGAATAAAATAAAGATTAATCAAGTAAAGTTATTAAATATATTCATGCAAAATCAGTGAATGATTTTCTTTTGTTCTTTGATTAACATTAATGACGGGCAGCGCGTTTATTAGGCTGTTGTCTCTTTAAGCAAAAATACTGCACATGTGTTTTCTTTCTCATCTGTTTATGTTCACGTAAAACAAAAATGGCTGTTTATGATGATATACTGATGTAGTTTTCTGTATCGTAGTTTCGACTCAGATCAACCTTTTCTACAGTTAAAATACACAGAACAGTCCGAGAACGGACACAAACCGGGATGCGCTTGTGCTGCATGCGCTTGTGCTTCATGTGCGCTGCACACAAACATGCTATAGTAAGTTTTGAGATTCTAAGCTACTTTAGTGATAAATCACAGGACAGCACTGAAAACTAGTTTGTTTCTGTGTTCCTCTGTGTGCGCGATCTACTGTTTATATGAGTGTTCATGCCACAATGCAGCTGCGCCAACATGATATCTCGATATAAGAATACACATCCGTTCCTCTAATCGCTTGAATGTCCAAACAAATACAACTGACATAGTTTAGTGAAGACGCAAGGCGTTCACGTCTGTGTTTTGCTTTTATGCCACTGAATGGACAGGGCAGAGTCATGTGGCTACACACACGCTAGTATGCTTTTAATGGGGAAGTGTTAACAGGATTAAAAAAACAAAATAACCGACATGGGAAAATTACGACGGTTAGAGGTTATGAATTTCGGTTTTGATTATTTTTCGATTAATCGTCCAGCCCTAAGTCACGGAATCAAATTCAGATAATATATTATATAATAATACTATATATAATAATAAATATAATATATATAATAATACTTTTGATTAATTAATTAAAACTGACAAATCCCGTGACATTTCGCATCACACAGTAATAGTGCTGCAACCACGCGTCGACGTCATCGATCTGCGTCACACTGTTTGTTTACATCTCGCGTAATGGCATACTGGGAATGGAGAAAGTTGCATTCTATCAGAAAAACAGAGACCACTGTTATCAAAAGTATGGGAATACTTTAAACAGAAGACAAATGCAAAACCGATATGGTGTACCACGGCAGCACAACTGCGATGCGCGAGCACCTCAGAGGAAAACATCTTGGCGCTCTCCGGTGGTTTAACTGGTTACCGTGTGATCTGGTGACACCCTTCTTGGTTCAGGTCTGATATTCTTGCGCTTGCGGCATTCTGAAAAGTTGAGATGTTTTTAACTCGATGCGGTGCGGACGCGCCTGGAAAAAACGAGCGTGTCGCACTGCGTTTATGAGCGCGCTTATAGCGCGCCTACATTGGAAATAACGAACTTGAGCACGCAAAAGACGTGATATGTGAACGGCCCCTTAAAAGACAGTGCGCCGCGAGACAACAGTCACAAACCACCGAGCTACCCCGAATAAGCTCCAGATCTCTGGAAACCATACTAAACCATAGCAGAACCCTGACTACATTTTATGGTTTGTGATGCTTAAGAACATATCATGACGTCTCAGACAACTGTAAATTTATGGCTACTGTGGTTTAATTATAAACGCTATCATAAGTTCATATTTACCATAGTAAAATAATTTTCTTTGCCTCTTGATTATTTTATACTGTAAAACCTTCAACCGCATAGGTTGAAAATGAATAAAGGTTGAAATATTATATTTGAAGTTGTACTTATATTTTTTTTGTAAAGTTATCCAAAGGATTCATTAGCTAATTAAAAAAAAGAACATTAAATTATTTATTGTAATAAAAATAATCGTTAGATTAGTCGACAGAAAATATAATCGTTAGTTGCAGCTCTACACAGTAAATTCCATACTGACACAAATGTAAAATTATTTTTTTAACGTTTGCCTTGTTGCGTCCAGTGTAGACAGACTCAACTGTTAGCGTGACACGACAGGGCATCGACTTCACTCGTGGTGGGTGTGTTGCTGCGGACCCAAGGGAGTGCAGTGTTGCATTTTGGTGCAATATGGACACACAACAAGTACAGAATGAATAAACTTCTAATAAGACAAAGTAAAAGCATCTGCTTAAAATGCATAAATAATAAACTAGAGAACAGGGTGAGCCAGAAGCGGCATGCCTTATGCGGGCAGGGCTTATATGCTTCGAGAATTGACACTGTACTAGTAATACAAAACACACAGGTCCGTTAAGAGCAATACTTTTAATATGCCTTCCCATGTACATAATACTTTGGGTACACTGGCAGAGAGAAATCAGCAGTGAGGTTTCTTTCAAACTCTCAAACTAACACAAATGACTGGGCTCATTAAACAACCACAGGAACAGCGTCTGATGTAGCATCAGTGCATCAATGCAATGGCCCCCGAATAAATTAGAACCTATTAAAAGAACTTTTAATCAGCAGACATCTCATTATAAATGAACCACTTAAAAATATGAAACCCAATTTAAAAAAAAGAAACATATTAATACTTTTATTCAACAAGGATCCATAAAATAGATAGAAAAGTGAGAGCAAAGATAATAAGAAAAGTTACAAAATATATCCATTTCAAAATTTTGCATTAAAAAAAATTCTAGAAATAAAATAGTTTCACGGCCTCAACAAAAATATTAAGCTGCACAACAGTTTTCAGCACTGATTATGATAAATATTTCTTCACACAATATCAGCATATTAGAATGATTTCTGAGGAATCTGAGTGACACTGACAACTGGAGCATTAGCTGCTTAACATTAAACTCTTCCAAAGCAATAAATTGCATTTTAAAATACAGTACAGAACAAAAGTTTGGACACACCTTCTCATTCAAATTGTTTTCTTTATTTTCATGACTATGAAAATTGTAGAGTAAAGAGTAAATCCAAAGAGTAAAACAATGCCAAGAGGAAAGGACATATCATAGGACATCAGGAAGAAGGTGGTTACAGCCCATCAGTCTGGGGAAGGCTATAAGACTTTGTCCAAGAGATTCCAATTCCATCCATCCACTGTAAAACAAATCTATAAATGGAGGGCATTCAATAAGACCACGACTTTGCCTAGAAGTGAATGCCGATAAAAACTATTATCAAGAAGCACCAGAAAAATAATAAATGAGTTAAAGGCCAACCCACACATCACCTCTAAAGATTTGCAGACCTTTCTGGCAGCATCTGGGGTAAATGTACATGCCTCTACAATCAGACAAACATTGAACAGGCATGACATTTAAGGGAGGGTTGCTAGAAAGAAGCCTCTGCTCTCAAAAAAGAACAAAGCTGACCATTTAAATTTAAAGAGCATTTGGACAAACCAGAGGCCTTTTGGAAGTCCATTCCTTGGACAGATGAGTCTAAAAAATATTTATTTGGTCATAATCAAAGCCACCATGTTTGGAGAAAAGCCAACACTGAATTCCAGGAAAAGAACCTCCTCCCAACACTGAAGCATGGTGGTGGAAATTTGTAGGGCTGGGGATGCTTTCATGCCACTGGGCCAGGGTGACTCTGTATTATTCAGGGAAACTTAGAATATCAGACCTATTAACAAATTATTGAAGAGAAGCTCCTGCCATCAGTCAGAGAGCTGAAGCAAAAATGGGTGATGCTGCAACAAGACAATGACCCAAAGCATTCAAGAAAATCCACTAAGTAGGGCTGGGCGATATGGCCTCAAAATAAAATCTCAGATTTTATTTTTTTAAATTCGATTTCCGATTTTTTTTTTTCGATTTTCTCCTCTACTTAAGGAAAGCAATAAGTACAAACAGCAGACAAATTAAAGCAAATTTTGCTTTTATTTAATCAAAAGTAGGGCTGCTCCGATCACGATCGGCCGATCGTTAATGCACATCTCATCAGTAAGGCCAGTTCTCTAATCAGCGGTTAATTCCATCAGGTGCATGATTTTACATAGAGCAGCTGTTACCGTTCACATAGAGCCATTTGTTAATTGAGAAGATGTGCAAATAAATGCTGAAAATGAAATGGATTTGCGCGTCTTCTCAGTTAACAATGGCTCCTTGTAGTAACAGCTGCTCGATGTGAAATCACGCACCTGAGGGAATTTACCGCTGATTAGAAAACCGGCTTTACTGACGAGATGCGCATAACGAGCGGCCGATCGTGATCGGAGCAGCCCTAATCAAAAGCAAGAAAAATTTTATCCCCATTTTTATATTCGGCTGATGCTGCTGCTTTTGACTGCGATGGGCATTAGGCAGCATGTGGTCTCTCGCTCCACGTCTGTCACAGCAAACCCATACCAGTTCCAAACAACAGATGATTTTATTCCTTTCTTGGGAACAAACTTCCAACTCTCACCGGTAGCCATGTTGTTGCTTGCTGTTTTGTGTGTGCTATGATGTTGTTGTTGTCGCTTGCCATACTGCCATGTGAAACTAACGCTACGGAAGCTCCGGGGATCCAAAAATGTGCCATTACACAAAAACTCGATTTACTTATTTTTTAAATCGCCTGAAACAAAAAATGTGAATTAATTCATTCAATCGATTTTTCGCCCAGGCCTACCACCAAGGAATGGCTTAAAAGAAAGAAGGTTCACACTCTTAATTAGTGTTGTCAAAAGACCCGGTTCTTCGGTACAAAGTCAGTGCTAAAAAATGAAAATGTCACGGTACCAGGTAGGGCTGGGCGATATATCGAACGATATGATCATGCGCATCTAATCAGAAAAGCTGCTTCCGTGATCGCTAAAATCTCCATCACCTGCTTATAATTGGATTGGCATTTAATAGACAGAGCCGTAGATCGCTGACAAGCCACGCCATATCGCGTTCATTTTTCGAAGGCGATTCATCAAATTCCGGACCTCAATCCAATTGAAATGTTGTGGCTAGACCTGAAGCGGGCAGAACATGATAGATGTTTTTCCAACCTCTCTCAGTTCTCCAAGGAGGAGTGGGCAAAAATCCCCAAAGACAGATGCAAAAGACTGGTCAGTGGTTATAGAAGACATTTGGTTTAAGTAATGGCTGCAAAAGGAGGTGCCACAAGCTACTAAACAAAAGGCTTCACATACTTCTGCACAAGTATATATATTAGGGGTGGCACGGTTCGGCTTTTTTACGGTTCGGTTTTAGAGTCACGGTTTCGGTACAGTTCAGTATATACTATGTTTATGGAAACTATACTTTCTAATAAAAAAACTAGAAGAATATTCTCTCCAACTACAAGAAACAGCACAAATAAATACAATAGAGTAAAGATACAAAAAATAAAGAGTGATTTTCAGTTGTTTTTTTTTTTGTTGTTGTTTTTTTTTTTTTTTTAGGTAGGTCTAGCATAAGTTTTTAGGTACAGAAATTGGATAGAGTAATCAAATGTAAAACAGCTTTGCATATTGGACTGTATAAATTAAAGATTGTTATTTTTTAGTGCTGCACGATTAATCGTATCATAATCGCAATCGCAATGTCAGCCTGTGTGATTATATGACGGGAAATGTTGCAATTATATTAAATAAATAAGTGTGTGGACTTAAACACACATTTTCTGAGAACAGTTTGCCGATTTTTCGTGCCGCTAACAAAACAAACAAAAAAAGATGAAAAAAAAAAAAAGATCTGACAGTCTATCAGTATAAGCAAGTGCACTTTTGTGAGCAGCGCTGAGAGACCAGAACGAAGATGGATGCCGAGGAGACTGATCTGGTAGCCAAAAAAAACTCTGCCTCTGTTATATGGCGATATTTCGGATTTGAGATTACTGACACTGAGCAGAGATATGTACTGTGCAAGATTTGCAAAATTAAAGTCGCTACATCAATTGGCAATACAACAAATTTATATCAGCACCTGAAACAGCACAGAGAAAAATATGATGAATGCATGACGATGAAAACCCAGATTAGTAAAGAGACAGGTGAAGGAAACAAGGCACAAGCTGTTCCTCGAACAAAACAATGCGCAATTACAGATGTGTTTGCAAGTCTCACGCCATATGATAAGTCTTCGCATAGACATAAAGAAATCACCGACTCCATAACCCACTACTTGGCAAAAGACATGACGCCCATACACACCGTAAGTAAAGTGGGATTTCAGAAAATGATCCGCACACTGGACAAGAGGTACCAGCTGCCCTCTCGAAACTATTTCTCTCAAGTAGCGATACCTAAACTTTATAACTCGCGCCGTGACGAAGTTCAAAAGGAAATGGCTTCGGTGACGTTCTTTTCAACCACTACGGACCTGTGGTCAAGCAGGACAAGTGAACCGTATATTAGCTTGACTGTGCACTTTGTCAACGAGGAGTTTGAATTGAAAAGCCGCTGCCTTCAAACATCGTATTTCCCCGCCGACCACACAGGAGAGAACATAGCCTTGGGCTTGAGAGAGGCACTGGCTGCGTGGGACCTCTGTGAGGAGCGTCAGGTCGCCATCACTACAGACAACGGCACCAACATTGTCAAAGCAGTGGAGCTTAATCAATGGACTAGAATCCAGTGTTTTGGGCATAGACTTCATTTGGCCATTGGTAAGTTAAATTGATTTCATATTTTGTTATTAGACGGGCAGTACGACAAATCGCATGCAAATGCACGTCTTTTCAGTAAAGCCGGTCCTGTAATCAGTAGTAAATCTCCATCACATATGTGTTTCAGATAGAGCAGCTCTGTGTAGTAAGCGCTGCTGAAAGCACACACGTGATGGAGATTTACTACTCATTACAGGACCGGCCAACTATGGGGTTAGGGGCAGTTGTACCCTCGATTTATTAATGAAATCATTTTAAATACAGTGTAAAATTATGTGTATCACAAAAGATACTAGGAGTAGCCTATTTCATTAAGTGCTAATAATTAGCATTAAACATAACTCTGTAAGAGTGTAAAGAACAAATCTGCCATAGCTATTTGCCTACTACTATTAGGCCTAGAGTGGTGACATGATTTGATGAAAACACTGTGTGTGTGTGTGTGTGTGTGTGTGTGTGTGTGTGTGTGTGTGTGTGTGTGTGCGTGTGCGTGTGTGTTGTCATTTTTGTATTTTGTATTACATTTTTTTTTCATCTTATCATTCACAGAAAATGCTCTGAAAGATAATGCACAATGCATTAACAGAGCTACTGGGATATGCAGGAAGATTGTGGGCCACTTCTCCCATAGTTGGAAGAAAAGAGTGGCCTTGAAGGAAGCACAACAAGAGCTGAACCTCCCAGAGCATGCCATGGTGACAGACTGCTCAACACGATGGGGTTCCACTCAGAAAATGATAGCAAGAGTCCTGGAGCAGCAAAGTGCGTTGTCCAAGGTTCTCTCTACAGACCGCAAAGTGCGACACCTACTCCCTTCATGGCAGGACCTGGAGGTCTTGGAATGTGTAAACAAGGCACTAAGCCCACTCCAGGACTTTACAGATGCCTTATCTGGTGAGAGTTATGTGAGCATATCTTGTGTGAAACCTGCTCTGCATCTTCTGAACACCTCAGTGCTGGCTGAAGACGAAGCAGACACTGAACTGACCAAATCACTGAAAACAAAAATCCTTAGCTACCTCAACAACAAATATGAAGGCACACAGGACTTGCTAAACTTCACCACTTTCCTAGACCCAAGGTTCAGAACTCAATACATCTGTGAAGAGGAGACCCAGACCTTGAAGGAACGAGCCATCTCTGAATTGATAGTGAGTAAAACCAGAGTTTACCTAACTGGTAAGAATTCAATCTAACAAATTTCTAAAACATGCATTTTTTTTAATATTTGTTTCAGGAAATTCACCAGCAGCAGTCTGTTGCCCAAAGCACTGCAGTGATGGAGAATGATAGCCTGGATGTGGAAAGTCCACCTGCTGCTAAAGCCAAGAAGAAAACTCTGGCCAGTTTCTTCAAGGAAACCACATGCACAGCACCAAGAACATCATTGTCATCCACATTTGATTCCATGGCACAGTTTAGAGAAGCAGTGACCGCTGAACTCAATGCTTACATTTACATGCCATGTGTAGACCATGGAGAAGATCCACTGAAATGGTGGAAGTTTCACAAAGTAAACTTCCCTAGGCTATGCAAACTAGCACAGAAATATCTGGGCATACAAGCAACAAGCTCTGCATCAGAGAGAGCTTTTAGCACTAGTGGTAATGTTGTGTCGAATCATCGCTCCTGTCTGAAACCAGAGAAAGTAGACATGCTTGTCTTTTTGGCAAAGAACCTCTAATGTGATCAGTTTAACTGTTTAGAAAGAGGATTTAAAAGTACCAGTTGGTCATTTAAAAAAAAAAAAAAAAGATTTAGTGGTTTGACTTTGAACAACAATTGTATATGCAGTTGTTGTTTTTTTTATTTTCAGTATGTTACCTCCTGCGTAAATGTCCCTGTTTGTATGGACAAAATGTTTAAAATATCTTATTTTTGTGAAAATGTGTATGTTTTTATTTATTGTTTTATTTAATTTAGCTATATATTTGAGAAAATAAGTTTACATTAATAAGAATGTTATTTCATTTTCTAAAAATTATTTATTTTGAAACCATTTCTAGTTTTACAAATACACATTTCAGCATTATTACTAATCTGTGTGTGCATTTTCCTTAAAAACTTTAAGAGAATGCACTGATACAGTAGGCTTACGTTCAGCCGGCTATGTCTGCTGTAGGATACTTACCAAGACGGCCATTTTGACATAATTTGTGTGTGAATTTGTCCATTTAAACCCAATACTTCAGAAAAAGCATAATATTTGAGCGCGTTCTAAAATGCGGGTTTGCCTGCTTCGGATGAGCGCACGCACAAATCTTTTTACTGCGCATGCGAGCTCACATGCTTTGGCTCTTAAATGTTTAAACTGACAAAGCTTAAATGAGTTTAGTTTAAACGCATATTAACGTGTGCTGTTTAGGTCTCATCTGTGCACGCTCGCTGTCAGCACCCAGATGATGACAGAATAAATGACTGCTCATATTCCAGCATAAGTCATTCACATTGAACAAGAGTGAATGATTTGTCCAGGTTTTATTTTATTTATTTTTTGTCAGATTTAAGTTGAAGTGCGGTCCGAGCGTGCTGAACCGTGTGTGGTGAACCAACGGTTATTTTTATTTTTTTCAGCGAACCGTGCCACCTCAGCACATATATATACAGTTTTGTTCAAAATAATAGCAGTACAATGTGACTAACCAGAATAATCAAGGTTTTTAGTATATTTTTTATTGCTACGTGGCAAACAAGTTACCAGTAGGTTCAGTAGATTGTCAGAAAACAAACAAGACCCAGCATTCATGATATGCACGCTCTTAAGGCTGTGCAATTGGGCAATTAGTTGAAAGGGGTGTGTTCAAAAAAATAGCAGTGTCTACCTTTGACTGTACAAACTCAAAACTATTTTGTACAAACATTTTTTTTTTCTGGGATTTAGCAATCCTGTGAATCACTAAACTAATATTTAGTTGTATGACCACAGTTTTTTAAAACTGCTTGACATCTGTGTGGCATGGAGTCAACCAACTTGTGGCACCTCTCAGCTGTTATTCCACTCCATGATTCTTTAACAACATTCCACAATTCATTCACATTTCTTGGTTTTGCTTCAGAAACAGCATTTTTGATATCACCCCACAAGTTCTCAATTGGATTAAGGTCTGGAGATTGGGCTGGCCACTCCATAACATTAATTTTGTTGGTTTGGAACCAAGACTTTGCCCGTTTACTAGTGTGTTTTGGGTCATTGTCTTGTTGAAACAACCATTTCAAGGGCATGTCCTCTTCAGCATAGGGCAACATGACCTCTTCAAGTATTTTAACATATGCAAACTGATCCATGATCCCTGGTATGCGATAAATAGGCCCAACACCATAGTAGGAGAAACATGCCCATATCATGATGCTTGCACCTCCATGCTTCACTGTCTTCACTGTGTACTGTGGCTTGAATTCAGAGTTTGGGGGTCGTCTCACAAACTGCCTGTGGCCCTTGGACCCAAAAAGAACAATTTTACTCTCATCAGTCCACAAAATGTTCCTCCATTTCTCTTTAGGCCAGTTGATGTGTTCTTTGGCAAATTGTAACCTCTTCTGCACATGCCTTTTTTTTAACAGAGGGACTTTGCGGGGGATTCTTGAAAATAGATTAGCTTCACACAGACGTCTTCTAACTGTCACAGTACTTACAGGTAACTCCAGACTGTCTTTGATCATCCTGGAGGTTATCATTGGCTGAGCCTTTGCCATTCTGGTTATTATTCTATCCATTTTGATGGTTGTCTTCCGTTTTCTTCCACGTCTCTCTGGTTTTGCTCTCCATTTTAAGGCATTGGAGATCATTTTAGCTGAACAGCCTATCATTTTTTGCACCTCTTTATAGGTTTTCCCCTCTCTAATCAACTTTTTAATCAAAGTACGCAGTTCTTCTGAACAATGTCTTGAACGACCCATTTTCCTCAGCTTTCAAATGCATGTTCAACAAGTGTTGGCTTTAGGGATGCACCGAAATGAAATTCTTGGCCGAAGCCGAAGCCGAATAATAATGAAATGCTTGGCCGAAGGCCGAAGGCCGAATACCGAACGCGGTGTTTCGCATTTTTTCCATTTATTTTGCCAATCTGTCACCTTTTTCAGGCCTTCTGAGTTTGCAGGTATGGACATGAGATGCAGCACTAAACAGTCTCTCACTGTTGGTGCTTGTGCATGGAGCAGACAAGTACCTGCAGAATAGTTGAACATTTTATTGCAGTTTTCTGACAGTTGCTCATTTCAAAACGAACAATGTCTTCAAGATAATGAAATGGTTGAAACCCAGTGTAGGCCTACTATTTTACTACACTGAAAATAGTTCAGAATTTTCACAAAATACATATAAAATATAGGTAGTAACACTTTATAATGTTTGTTAACGTTATTGCATTAACTAACAATGAGCAATACATTTGTTATGGTATTTATTAATCTTCGTTAATGTAAGATAATAAAAAATATTTAGTTCATGTTAGTATAAGTGCATTAACAATTTTAACAAATAGGCCTACCACTTTTGATACTTTTTAATTCAGAAATTACAAATGTGATACTTAATTTTAATACTGTATTAGTAAATGTTAACATTAAGATTAATAAATGCTTTTAATAAGGGTTTTTCATTGTTAGTCAAAATTAAAAATAGAAACTACTTATAAAGTGTTACCATAATCCAAAATATAAATAAAATCTTAAATTAATTTCCCATACAAGGAGCCTACCTGCGTGCCATCTGCGCCAGGTCAGGAAAGCGGCCTTGATCATTGCCACAGCCCATATAGAATCACAGACAGCAATTATTTTATCAGTTTTAACAATGAAGCTATGCGTCAGATTTCATCTTCATATAATATCCAATTTTGAATCCTTATCCAACCAGGGTTTAAAATTAGGATTGAGGGGACAGCATTTCCCCATTGTTGCTTTAATGCTTTGTCTCCCATTCTCACCGACATTGTCATAAACATCATAAAAAATTCTTTTAAATGATCATACACCTTCTTGCTACATGCTGCTGTCGCCTTTTTTTTTTTTTTTTTTTGATGACGCGTCGCGCATGCGGCGGACGACTGTGCGCCACTGGTGGCTGGTGTTGCCAGATTGGGTGTTTTTTCGCTACATATTAAGACCCGTTTACGGTGTGTTTTAGCCGGGCTTTCGACAGGAAGGCTCTATAGAAATCTGGCACCCTATTGAACGAAGTTAACCTGAGAGAGCGTGCCGTTCACAGACACCAGAATGAACGAGTTGACAGTAACGTTCATCAGGTAGTAATACAGCACGTTCAGTTCACGTTCGCCCAAAATATGAACGAGTTCATGAACTATCGTTCAATGAACGCGTTCAGGCACAACACTGCCCATCTAACTGTTGAGCAGTCGAGCTTGTCCTCTGTCTTGCAAATGGGTTATTCTCTTGGAGGATCTCATCGAACATGTCAGACAGCCAGACTGTGCGCGGCTCATCTGTAGTACGAGCCAGTTTACTCTCTGTTTTCATCTCCTGCGCTGTGCATCACCTGACAGTCTCCATCACCTAGCGGCTTTCCCAAATCCAGAACAATGTCTGCAAACGGCCGTTTTTGCATCTTTATCTGACACTTTTTAAAGTGTTTCCACACTGCTGACATGTTTGCTGCATAAAGCGCGCGCCTATCACTCTACGCGGGTTATTTGATTGCGTCATTAAAAACGTCATTGTTCGGCAAAATTTATTCGGCCTTTTTACTTATTCGGCCGAATACCGAAAGTGCTTTTTTGGCTATTTTCGGCCGAATAATTTCGGTTGCCGAACATTCGGTGCATCCCTAGTTGGCTTCATCCTTAAATAGGGGCCACCTGATTCACACCTGTTTCTTCACAAAATTGATGACCTCAGTGATTGAATGCCACACTGCTATTTTTTTGAACACACCCCTTTCAACTAATTCAACTAATTGCCCAATTGCACAGCCTTAAGAGCATGCATATCATGAATGCTGGGTCTCATTTGTTTTCTGAGAATCTACTGAACCTACTGGTAACTTGTTTGCCAAGTAGCAATACAAAAATATACGAAAAACCTTGATTATTCTGGTTAGTCACATTGTACTGCTATTATTTTGAACAATACTGTATATATCTCCTTCAAATTGGGTTTTGTGTGTACATTTGATGGGGGGGGGGGTTACACAAAACCTGATCATGTCTGGAGAGTCCACAAACTTTCAAGCAACACTGTAAATAATGTAAACTTATTATTTGCTGTAGCCAATGTAACTCTTCTTCAATTTCTTATTTCTGTTGTATGCTGCTTCTTGTAATGAGTAAAGTCAAATATTCTAAGATTCTCTATGAAACACAGATAATCTATCCACCTTATTCCTAATGATAAATAAAAAACCAAGGTGTTTGGCCTCAGACATTGCACACTACATGAAGCCAAACAGCATGAGAGATGTCACAGATTCAAGAACTGGCAGGGGATTAAGTTTTTGAGCCAAGTGCAAGCAAACACACACATCCCCCTAACAAAATTCTGAGTCAGATGAATAAATGTGGCTACAATGTCAACTAGGTTAATTGGGATTAATTTATTCATGCATAGCAGTAAGTGAATACATGCCCTGTGTGCATTCTCATATGGGTAAGACATTTAAGATAATAGCTATCACAAAGCAGAGAAACAGTGTGCGGGTATGTGTCTAGAGAATCAGTATAAAAATGAAAAGCAATATATAGCTCTTGTGCAACCATTGTTTGACATGACTAATCCTATTCTTTACGCATTATTAATCATGCTCCCCTTGGAATAAATGCCATCATTTGCATGAGCATCAAAGTTATTTAAAAGTCCACAGTTACAATTCCATACAAGGCTAGAGCAACAACTGGCAGAGAAAACAAGAGCCTTGAGAAGACTGGATTGTCATTCGAGGTAGCCTCCGAATTACCTTCAAAAACCTTAAAAACCTTAAAAAAGTCCCATTCATCAGCTCTCTACAGACACCTTGGCAATGAAATTGCCATTGGCTAGTAAATTTTTTTTGTTTACTCGCCATACTGATATATACAATAAATGTTTGTAAAAATGGCAGTTTTTTTAAATATCTGAAAGTACACTCTTAACATCAGTCAGTCAAGCATTATAAAAGTATTATTTAATAATATAACTTAGCAATTAGAAATAAACTTGATAACCATGTTTGAATGCATATTAGTAATTTTAACTTAACATTTTAACTGGACTGGTGGTGGTGCTTTTTGATCATTCAGTGTTTCTGTAAAAAAATATATAATAATCAGTCCCTTTAACAATCAACGTTACTGAACCACTTTTTGTGCAGTATGAGTAAAGGGGGATAAATTAAAGTGCTTGCAGGATCCTTTAGTTAAATGTATAAGAAGTATAAAATGTATTTTATAAAAAAGATGTCATTTTGACCTTAACAAAAGAATTACATCTGCTTACTATAAATGAAAAATAAAGTTCTTACAGCATTCCTAAAGAAAACAAAACAATTGTCAAACAATAAAATAAATACAGTTGTTGAACCTTTCCACTTGGATTTCACAGGTTTTTCAGTTTGTATTTATGTTCCGCATGAAATCGCAGAAACCGCAATGTGACGCGAGCACCCCATCAACTGCACAACATGAGAGAAAACTGCAGCCACGGGGCAAGCCTTCTGCCTGTTGTGCCCTACACGAGCCTCTTCACACGGGTCACAGCAAATGGGGGAACCGAGGATTGTTAAAGATATGAACACTTCCATCTAGCGGTCGGGAAATAAGAATTTTAAGAAATTTCGATATTCCGTTTTTGAGAAATACAGTATTGCCAAACAAAATATCGAGATACATGTATCGATATTTTCTTACACCCCTACCTTATAGAAGACAAATCATTAAAAAAAAAAAAAAAAAAAAAAACAATTATGGAGAAATTAAATTATGGTGTTTGATATAATTAGTGATTTTCCTTAACCATCACTCTCTTACTTGATCTGGACAAACTTGAAAGTTTAAAGACTCTAGCTTCGATATTTGACCAATGTTTTGATAAAACATTGTTGCAGTGTCAGTTATTTAGTAATTTATGTCAGTTTTATGTTTATGGGGAGTTTTCAGAGACAAAAACACAGACAAAGCACACAGGAGTGTTTACATGTGAGATCTTACAGAGATGACAAGTTCAATAAATCAATCAGATTTGCCTTCTCTAAAAACACACATGGCCTTAGAAAATATTTCATAAAATTCACAGTTTTACAGATTAGATTATAAAATATTCATAAGAAGCTTTGGTAGACTTGTGGCTTTAGCTTCACTGTGTTTCTACAAAAAATATGTTTTTAATATTTTTATTTTTGTTTTTATGTTTGAGCTTACATATCTCTATTATCATAACAGTCTGAGTGATTCTGATTCCTGAACAGTAAACTTTGAAGTGTTAGCTTTGTGAACAAATGTTGATTATGTATCTAGTCAGAAAGAATCATGAGCAGAAACATTTTTATTTTGGGAATGTCATTTCTGTCTCCATGCCAAAAAAGGGGTTAAATACAGTATTTTTATATTTAACTATAGTTTTTCAGTATGTTTAAAGGGATATTTTTTAAATTATTGGTGATTCCATAGTCTCTCTCCCGCACACCAGTGTGGTTTAAAATACCAAACAGTTATGTTATGACAAGAACAAAGAGTCTCTCTCTTGCTCCACCCATGCACGATAATATCATGTATCGTCGATCTCACGAGCTGACGATATGACGATTTGAAAAATGACCATATCGCCTAACATTACTGTATAGGGACCATGTCAATGTGAACAGTTCATGCACAGAGCTTACTTCTAACGATCTGATTATCTGGATCCGGTGTGTTAACAAAGAGAGACGTGTGAAATATGCAGAGCTGGGGGGCACAAGGACTGGAATTGAGAACTTCTGACATAAAGGAAGTGTTCTTAATAGAAATGATGATGTGATCACGGAGGTTTATTAAGCAATTATAATTTTGACTTACATATTTTCTTTCATTAAAAGGCAGAAATGTGAGGTTTATTTTTATTTATTTTTTACTTTTTCAAAACTTTATTTGAACATTTACATTACATATCTCAATCTTGAAATCTTGAATGCTATTAAAGTGTTGTCAGTCAAGTTGTCATTTAAGATCCAGACATCATTGGTAATGCTATTGTTTTAGTGATTATGCAAACAAAAAGTCATTTTATTTGTTGTTTGTTAAATAAAAAACTTGGTTAAGTGATTTGTGTGTAAGTACTTTTTTTAACATCTCCAGTAAGGCTGTGCGATTAATTGAATTCGTCAAAAAAAAAAACACAATTTGAGCGTGCATGATTTCTAAATCGCTTTATAGAATGATTTTCCACGGCCCTGACCTCCCATAGTATCCTATCCGATCCAATCAGACTGCAACATGCCTAGCCTGAGAAAAGAACAGACTGGGCATATGCCTACGTACAGTAGGTGGCGATCCAAAATGCCGGTTCTGTCCCCGCACGTACCGCCGCCGTGGCGTCTGCTATCAAACAAGCGCATTAAAGCACTTTTTTTTGCCAGTAGACATCAGTTTTGCCTCTCTGATATGTTACATTTGACGGCTTCAGTCAGGGAAAATGAAAGAAAAAAACTATAGTTAAAATATTTAATATATTTCATATTCACAGATGAAAGTTTGGTATTTATGAAGTTATGTGCATTTCCTAGAACAAATTCAAGCAGGATAAATGTCAAGCCTGTGCCTGAGTCTGTGCTTATATTTTCTCTAAGCTTTATGGTATTAAACCATATTTTAGATTTGACAGATTTAAAAGGTGTGCAGTATTATTTATATTATATGAACATGTTATATTATTCGAAAGAAATTGTGGTTTACTTTGCATCAGAGCATTAAAAGTGGTAGCCTATTTTAGTGATTTAGGCTACATGGATTAATATGCAAATATATATATATATGCCTATATTTTAATTTATATTTTAAAATACTTTTAATAAAACAACATGCATTTTTGTTATTCTTTACCTGTCCTTTATTTAAACAGATAACTTCTTGGGAAAAATACATTTGTCTGTACACTGATTAAGAAATTGTTGCATGTTTAGTAAAAGGTGAGGCACTATATAATTTCATTCCCATTATTCATGCCTAATTAGCCTAAAACAAGAAACAAATAAATTAAACCTGCACGATTTAGCTAAATCTTTCAAACACTAAAGAATGGATGGATTGAGAGAGAGAGAGAGAGAAACCTAGTCTAGGGCTAATCTTAAACGTGGAGCTAATTATATTGAAGTACAAATCCAAACACCAGAAGCAACCTACATTCTCAGTGTTCTTTCATTGAATACATTTTATTTATTCATAGGCTATATGGTTGAAATAATATTTTAGTTCAAAACGCTAACGTTTCATAGACCTTCAGTTGTTATGCTCTAAAATCCCATGAAATTTGTAATTTTACAGTATTTTCACCTCCTAAATCACTAACCTTTAAAGTCACAATTCTATAATGGTCAAAATTACTCAGACCAATGGCATTTCTTAATGACATAATTTTTTTTATGTATTTTATTTTTTTTTTTATCATTGTTGCCTACATAAAAAGGTGAAGCAAAACAAATATTTGGATTGTTCCCTTATTCTTTCTACAAGAATAAACGATAACAAATTATTAATTCATAGAAATAATTTAAGCAATTAAAACTTTTTTTAAACTTGAATTTAAATACTATTAAACTGACTTTAAAATCTCAAGGAGTTTTTAAGTTAAAAAGGGTAAAATGTCACAGTGAATGAACTTGTGTTAACAATAAAATTAGAACAATATAATTTGATTTTTTTTTTTTAATGAACAATTCCTGTATAAAATGGGGCAGCAACCTTTATATCAAATATTTTTAAATCGTCCACAGCTGAGCAACGCGAGAAGCGGATCTGTGCCAGAGCACGGGAAGTGAATGTGATGCACTAGTAATTTTCTAAGTAATTTTCACTAAGTAATTTTCAGATGCAATGGAGAAAAGAAAAAAAAAACCTGGCTAGCCTATATTAGGCCCAGACTAAGTATATAATAATTATAATTACTGTTAACACACACATAATGGATCAATCGCCTTTTTTCGTTTGCTGCATTTTAACACGCTAAAAAATAAATTAAGTTTGTGAGAGGAAAAAAATATATAAGTCATGTATAAGTTGCATTTTATTATATTTAGAAATAATAACGCCTTGCCTAATAATGTTATAATGCATCAACAGGATATTTTTAGTTCACTTTACAAATCCTTTAAATTTAACAAATTTATCAGAACAAAACAAGAATTAAAAATATATAAATCTAATGGATAATAATAATTTAAAAGTGAAACATAAGGTAAGGTTGGGTTCTCTCATTCTCTCACTTGGGAGAAATCCAAACGTTCCCATATTCCTGATGTTGCCCATTTGAAGCTTAACGATTATTCATAAGGTAAAATAGGCTTTGTAGTTCGTGTTTCAGTATCGATGGAAAAAAAATCATAATGAGCAATATGTCTTTATGACTGTCTTTTTTCCAAGCCCATATTAGCGGATCAGAGCATTCACAGTGCAAGCGCAAAGAGGCTAGAAATAGAAACATGTGAAAATAATGAATATCTAGCACATGAGCATAGAGAGTTGCGAGTGCACAGGACGCAGCGAAAGGAGACACATTTTAAGTGCACACTCTCTCCGCGGGAGAGCAGCGTGTATCTGAGCATGCGTGTCTAGTTTTGTGACAAAGGAAATCTGTGTGCGGGCGGAGAGATTCGCGCTCATGCATTATTTTAATGTGCTTTCATGTTACAATATAACGCTCTCGCTGCTGCTTCTGCACAGCATAAACATACTGTATACGCACTGCAAACAGAGTACGTGTGAACCTGTATAATGTATAACAAATCTACTTCAACACCTGAGTCACTGCTACAATGAGCTCTATGACCAATGCATGGCAAAAAAGAAAAAGAAAAAAAAATACCTAAACCCTGGGCCTATTTATTTATATTCTGCCATATGTCTAGACATTTTGTCACACCTTTACTAAGAGATTATTTTGACGTATGTCTGTTCTAGATGCATTACAACTTTTTGATAAAGCTCTAATTGGTTTTCTTTTGGAAATGCATTTATGACAGTAAAGCATATCTGTGTTTTAAAATCGTGATTAAAATCGAAATCGCAAAATTTATCAAAACTTGCTGGGTTTTTTTTTGTTTTTTTTGTCAATATCGCACAGCCCAAATCTCCAGCACATTATATCAATACATATGATAACAGTGATAATTTTGATCTATAATCGTGATAAGAAATTTTCATACCGTTACATCCCTAGTTTCACTCAGTAACAGTTGCTAGGAAACCGCCATCTCCTTCCATTTAATAAGTTAAGGAGAGTAAAACACATAGTAGTTTTACTAGAAGAATGTATTTATTTATTTATTAAAAAGTCCTACACAATTTAAGAACCACATGCAAAGACAATCATAACCATTAAAAAAAAAAACATGAAATACAAAATTTTTCTTGATTTTCAGTCACATCTTTTATTATATTCATGTATTAAGCCAAGACGATGTGCATCAAAGTTTTAGTGAATGTCCTCATCTCTGCAGCACAGCAGCGTTGACGGCACATTTGCTAAAGGCAGCTCAGTTGTGCAGCATGAGAGAGATTGAAATGATGGAGACATGCAAGTAAAAATGCACAAAAGCAGTGTCTATTTTGGGCGCAACTTGAACAAACTGCAACAGGTTAAGCTGTCAGCTGTGTGGATATTGGCAATATCATTAACAATTCTTGTTTATAAACATGACTAATATGGCATCTTATCAAGATCTTGGTCTATATGATTTGTTCTGTTAATGCATAAACTTCATAATATTTTAAGCGCACTTGCCGTCCAGTAATCATAAAAACCTTTTTTACTTTTTAATAAAAAATATCAGCTTTAAAATGATGCCAAATTCATTCTGAAATAAATATTTAATGCTCATTAATGCGGCAGGCATGACTCCTTTAGGGCCTCAGTTCAAACAGCAAGTGAACCTCTCTTTAAATGCTTTATGTGGTTGAAATTGGAGTGAAGAGGTAAAAAAGTGGATGGAACTGACACAGGTGAGATTTCAACAAATGAAACAGTACATAAAAAAACAAATGCACATGCCAAATACATTTCTGGACATCAAAGAAAAGAGTAATGGGTGAATAGTTGGCAGGGGGTCTAACAGCACAAATGTCAAGCTGAAGCTTTAACAAAACGTGCATTAATTCCAGACAGATTTCTTAATCGACACTTTGCCAGGAGAGGATATTAAAATCCAGTAGCACCTCGGTAGAGGTGAGAGACACTTATCATGTCAACTGCAGTCCATTAGGCTCAATCACATCCACCTGCCAGTGATTGCCTTAACTTTGGACGTAAAGACCGGAGAGGCAGTGCAGCAATCGTGCATAGTGTGCTGATACAATCCATATCAGTCAGATCACTACCCTGGTCTCGACACGTCACAGGAGTGGCGTGACAGGAATACACATCGCATGTGCATGTGATAGACTGAACCGGATATTTAAGATGAATGCTGATACATGCTGTAATGTAAGGAGGAAAGGGATGGGGTCTACTGAGAGACTTTGACAGGAGCTGTTGTGTAACAGGAAAATAAGGAAGGAATTGAAAATATTACCATTGCACAACATTTTAATAGATCAATATTTTGAGGTTTAATTTTTCATGGGGTTTTCAAGCAGTCAAAACTAGAAAATAATAAAAATTAATAAATGAAAAATAACCCAACATGTTGCATCCATCTGACTTAACTCATCCCCTGAAAGACATCAAAGCCAATTACATCATTCTGGTAAAAGTTAAAATGTGTTTTCTTGCTAAAACAAGCTGTAAAATCATGTTTGATTACAAGGGAGCTGTGATCAATACAAAAAAAAATAGAGAGAAAAATAAAATTACATTATTAAAATTAAATCTTGTGTGCAATTCCAATTTAAAGTTTAAGCTAAAGTTTTTTGTCATGGTAAATTAATAGACGTTCTGGTTACAAACATTAAAAGGGCTAAATGCAAGAAGTAAACCAATTGAAAGTGGGGGGAAACTCACATTATGAAATAAAGGTTTTTCTCCGATGCATGTTGGCCACAATTACTGGCATTCCTAGAAATTCTTAGGAGTACAATATCTCTGAAGTATATTCATTCATATTTACATTTTATAGCACACCAGGGTGACTGAAATTGCCTAGCTTCCTGTTTCATAGGATTAAAAATATGAGGAACACAAAAGCCAAATTCCCTTAATCATCTATCACAAGGAGTAAAATCAAAGAATATAGTTCTGATATACAGACTGTTGAGCTTCACAAAATAAAGCATTGCTAAAGCATTGAAAATCCTCATTTCCACCATCAAGGGAATGATTAAAAGGTTCTAATCAACTAAAGAGGTTACAAATCTGCCTGGAAGAGGACATATGTCTATATCATCCTAATGCACCATGAGGAGAGTTAGAGAGGCCAAAGACTCTCCAAGGATCAGTTGAGCCTTGGGGTCAGAAAGCCTAAATATGTATGTATGTATGTATGTATGTATGTGTTATGTTATGTATGTATTTTGTGTGATTACAAAACCAGTCATAAGGGTAAATTTTCTGAAATTGAGATTTACACATCACATGAAAGCTGAATAAATAAGCTTTCCATTGATGTATGGTTTGTTATGATTGGAATATTATTTGGATGAAATTAAAAAATCTATAATATGAGGGTGAATTTTGAGAACAAGATATTGAGAAAATCGCCTTTAAAGTTGTCCAAATGAAGTACTTAGCAATGCATATTACTAATAAAAAATTAAGTTTTGATATATTTATGGTAGGATTAAAATTCCATAAAAGAAAAATCTATAATTTTGACTCATACCATGTTTTTTTAGCAGTTGAAAAAAATATACCCCAGTGACAGTGACTATGTATATTTATACATGCGTATATGTATATATAGATAGAGATATAGATAGATATCAAATAGCCCCTACATCACCACATAATATTCAAATGGGTTTCAAGGAAAAAAACTAAAAAAAAACAAACTTCAGCATATTTGTGTGTCAGACACAAATGAAACTTTAAAATGGAACTGACAGCAAAAAAAAGAGCTTTCTGGGAGCAAACCGAGATAAAAAGTATTATATGTTTACTATATACTCATATTTACCAAGGGTAACAATATTAGTTGTGTACATCACAATTCATACATTGTAATAACCAACAAGGTTTGAGCCTAGGCTTGAAGTGTTAGAATTTTACTGAGTAAAACAAAAAAAACTTCAAAGGACTCTCCGATTGTTAAATAAATTTGCCATGGAACAAATGTATAAAACTGTTTGTAAAAAAAAAAAAAATGTATATATATATATATATATATATATATATATATATATATATATATATATATATATAGTAGGGCCGGGACTCGATTAAAAAAATTAATCTAATTAATTAGAGGCTTTGTAATTAATTAATCGAAATTAATCGCATTTTAATCGCATATAAATATTTGACCTGAGAACAGTGAGAAGTAATTTTTTTCACATGGATTTATAGTATACCATTGAATAATGACTGAATACATAAGCTTAAGCAACAAAATATTGTTTATTTTTGTTCAACCAAGTCTAGCAGAGCAGTGCAATTTTTTGCCATGAAGTGTATCAATAGCATATTTAGAAACAATTTAGAAATATTACATTTCAGAAATTCAGGAAGCTTATAGGTGCTGGAACCTTCTGTAAAGTGTTTTTTAAGTAATACACAATACTGTCAATTACATTCAGAACATTGGAAACACTGACTATTAGAAAACATCTCTCTGTTGATTCAGAGGCCATAACATACTAAGTCCAACTCTCCATAACCTTGGCCAAAACAATAAAGAGTTCAACATAAACTGTTGCACCAACAAAATAATACATAGTTCAACATAAAGTGTAAAGTCCACGCTAGCTGCTATATGTTTTGCGTTGAGGTGATACTTGAGGCTCAATGTGCTGCTGCGGTGATGTGCGAACGCTAGTTGGTGCTTCAGTATAATCGGTCCCGCCGAAACTCATCCAGTGAGAAACGTTCCGCGCTGCAAAAATAAGTTATTAAAAACGCGGGATTTTTTTTTTTCTGTAATTAATTAATCTTAGTTAACGCGTTATTTTTTGTGTAATTAATTAATCTCAATTAACGCGTTAAAGTCCCGGCCCTAATATATAGCTATAGTTGTATAGAGCTTTTTGAATTTGAGAAGTTTAAAGTTCGCCCTAAAGACTGTACAAAAAGTGACAGAGATATCAAAATCAGGCACAAATAAGATGACTGAGCCAAAGTGAGTTTACGTCAGTTCTGTTTGGGAAACATATCCCCTCCGCCAGCGCCAGGACACATCCATCTGCATGTGCATGTCTGTTTATCCGTCTGTCTTCATTTGTATCCATCTCTGCCTCAGTCTGTTTGCAGATCTCTGGCCTTCCTCCAATCTCCAGGTTTGCGTCCGAAGGGCGATGCGGTCTGTCAGGAGGAAGAGGGGAATTGACTGGGCTGACAGCTGGTCTCCACGGATACAGCTGGGGTCAGGATAAAGAGCCAAAGGCAAGTTCAGAGCTGCATAGCAATCAGTGCATCAGGGGAGTGACAGACAGGGCCAAGAGGTTAGGAACGAGGGAGAAAGACATCATCCTGGCCGAAACCATATCACACTTTCTTCAGGCCTCGTCCCCAAACAGCTTCAAAGACATCAGGATGATAATCTTGCAGTCACGGCATTTGGATGCAACATTCACTTCGGGATGCGGCGCATAACAGAAGTGCTGTCAGCTAACCGAAATTGAAGGCCTCACCAAAGAACATCACAAGCGTCAGTGTCCCACTACCATGATGACCACAAATATCTCAGCAGGTTCAGGTTCAACTGCACTACTCTGGTCCTGCTTCTATGGCACACACTGTTGCCATGGATACAAGAAACAGTCTGAGTGTGTGTGTGTGAGAGAGTGGTTTTCATCATGCCAGTCATGAACACTCATGTGGTAGCTGCTGGAGTCTATGCTCTCTCCTACTGTTCAATACAGACACTCCTACTGCAGTGGCTTAGAGTGTTCTCAGACAGACACTGCGGACTGTCAACCTACAGAATATCACTGTCTAGATCTACAGGGGCCATTTTTGTCTTCCAGTATTTATGGACTTTATGTCCTACACACAAGGCCATCCTTAAAATTATTTTGGTTTGCAGCAAAAAAAGGGTCGGTAGGTCGGTCTATATATTTTTTTTCAAGTTTCAATGTAAAACAAAAAAAGGACATTTTGGTGATGGTGATGACATAGTTATGAATTTAAACAAATTAGCATATCATTGACTGTTTACTTTGCTTTCTTGGGTTGTCACTTTTGTGAAAAAAATCCTGTTTAATTTGAGTGACAAGTGTTCATTGAATCGATTGTAAAATCGATTTTGCATGTCTAAATAGGTTTTATAAGACAAATAACAAATATAGGTAAATCCACGGACAACAGACAGGACGAATGTAAAGATTCAATATATTGGTAAAGACCAATATTTCTGATGATTTATTGGCGTGAAGTTATGTGCACAATGACAAACAGGATTGCAATATTTTCGAAAAACAATAAGCAGAGTGGACTGGCATAACAATGCAAAACATTTACTGCAGGCTTCAACATGGCTGTGTTTACAATTAGAAATTTTAACAACAACAAAAAAATTGAATAGGCAATTCTATGGCTGTCAAAATAAAAACGAATTTTGAATATTCATCGAATTTAAAATAAAAATCCACATTCGAATGCAAAAACGTTTTGGTCTCAAAAAATGCCCGCAAGCGGATGATGAAAAGGACATAATGCAGACAGTGTGCGGACGGCCGAAGTATACTTGATCTTTATCAGTGGCGCATGAGATGCGATGACGATGTATGTGTCATTGCATTATAAGGTTATGTTAGCATATCCAGTTGAAGCCACTTAAAAAAAAAACATAAATCTGGAGAAGATTTTGTTTACATCAAAACTGAAAGCAAGCTGTTCACACAGAACAAATATTTAGCGCATTTTCTAGAGGGACACCGTTGGATTCGTGTCTCGCACAAGAGAGCCACATGTTTAGAAAGACATGTAAAATTAATGTATTTAATTAAATTTTCTAAAAATATCTTGAGACTTTATGTTGGGTTTTTGTTCCCCATCCCACTGCATCTCATATTTTTAAATGAAAAAAATGTATCCTGTGTGACTGGTTTTCCACCCTTTTTATTTATTTAAAAATGCATGCATACATGACGCTGTTTTGTTTATATTTCTTTAAACAACTTAATAATAATTGGTTCATAAACATCATTTTAAATATTATGTTGTTTTTTCACAGTCATGTATTCTAATGCTTTGAATAAACATGCAGTAATATTTTGCTCCATGCGTTATCTTGAGGTCTCAGTAGAGAAGCAAAAACCTTTTCTTCACCCTAACTGAAATTATGCATTTTAAATTCGAATAGAATTCGAATTTTGATCATATTTAAGTAAAAAATGTGAATTTAGTTTTTCAGCTATTTTGACAGCCCTAGGCGATTCTAGCCCAAATCTGTATGGATGAGACTGTCTGACTACCGGCAGAATTCACATTTCTGTTGTAAAAAGAGAAACATTGTGCAGAAGTATTATTTGATGTTATACGTGTGTGTCCGAAGCTGCAGTTGCTGTGTGACGTGTGCTCAAAAAAAAAAAAAAAAAAAACAGGAGACGCTCCAAGAGAAGGTCGTTAAAATCTATTTTCTATTTTCGTTTTCGAAACTTGTGTTGGTTGATTCGTGCAATAGATTTTCTAACATAAAGTGACAGTCGACACGGTCACAGTTTTAGACTAGACAGGAGAAGGGACGGGAAATGATCTGGGCACAGTTTTTCCAGAACTTAGTGCCAAGTTAAAGCTGTGTAGAGCTGTTTTAAAAATTTTTTTTAGATGTATTATGGTGCCCGAACCCGTATGACTTTGAAGAGTGACCACGAATAGGTTGACAGCGATGTCATTTGTGCATGCCATTCAACAATGTTAACAAAGAAGAACAACGTTAACAACAGGAGGATGGAGGACGCTGTGATTGAAGCTGTGTTTTTGTTGTGTCTCGTGGTTTTAACAATAATGGACGTGGAATGTCGACGTATACTTAAAACGACTGAAAGAATGGAAAGAAGGACTAAGATTCTCCAATGACAACTGGTAGTGCTACATTTGCTACAAGTGCCTTCACTTCAGCGTTCATCATCCTTGCGGAATAAGTTGAAATAATGTTTACAGTATGTTACAAAGTGTTTTAAATCAAGGTGGGTGAGGGCGTTTTCAAAAGGGAGTCCGGTATTAAAATCACGCACAGTTCCGGCTGTGTGAAAAAAGCCCAAAAGTGGGTATTTCCACAAGTAGTTCTAGTCAGGGCTCTGAACCGGTTCAAGGAACGAAAACAAAAACCGAAAACGAACGAATTTGTGACAGGAACAGAACCATAAAACGAAATCAAATTTTATAGTTCCGAACAGAATCGAAAATTTGAAATGTCCATTAACCAGTTAATAACTGGAAAATGTCTGCTCAGCTGTGAACTCATCATAGGTAAGTCTCAATGGCAATGCACCGCCCTTAAGAGTTTATCTGAGGATAGTGTGAGATGAATTCAACAGATCACATGCACCTGCAGCGCTTCTGTGAATGGAGAAAACAGAAAAACGAACTCCTATAGGCATACATAAAGAGGAATATAGGCATATACACCAAATATATTTCACAAATCATATTGACAGATTAACGAAATGAAAGAAAAAATGTGCTAAATTACAGTTCATTGTGACATTGCAAAAATTTCATAAAAGATGACGAAACAGGAGAGTAGTTTTCTTTATTTTGCAAAAGCTTTACGGTTTTAATTTTACAAAAGCTTGACAGCTTTGAATAATGTCTTGCTTCTGTATAACCAACTAGCTTTGGTATGACCATCGCGCCGACACAACATCATTTTACTATATTGAAGTCTGTTCATCATCAAAACAAAATAATAATAGAAACAAATAAATAGTTACACTGCTCCATTCAGCGTGTTTTGGAGAGAAACTAATAACTGTTTATATAATGTTTGTTAAAATTTTGTTTTAGACTACAGGCATTTTAGCTTGCATTATTTCGGAAAGTAATAAAGCATATAAAATGCTACTTGAGCCGTGAAGGTTTTTTTTTTTCACTCAAAATGCAAATGTTAGGCTATACAAGTGTTTTTTTGTGTGTTTTTTTACAATGCAGCAAACATTTTTAAATATCTTAAAAATACTTGTCTTGTCTGTACTAAAGACTTGATGTCATTCAAGTGTTGATAGTTTTTTTTTTTTTTTGTAGCCTACTTTGGGCCAAAATCTTGAAAAGATGATGCTTCGACTTTGACTAACCGCAGTGGGTTATTGACTAATGTTAAATCTCTAATTTTTCCTTTTCTTTTTGAGTAAAGAAAGCGCTGTACTTTATTCATATTTTTGCATAATTTTTGGGTTGTATGTCTGTGACCCTGTGCATCTTAATACGAGCACTGCCCATGTTTTATGGACAGGTCACTTATGAAGAACTCTGAGTAGCTTTTATGGTAACATTACACAATGACATAATGAAATACACATAACAAGTTATACAATATATTCACCAATAACACTATTTTTACAGTGAACTACAACTGACAGTTTTTTTTTTGTTTGTTTTTTACGGTTAAACTAAAGTAGGGCTGGGTGATATGGCAAAACAAAAACCAAATAAATTGTCTCAAACTGATTCTCGTTTTTAACTAGTCACCTTGAAAACTTTTTCTTTTTTAACCATGAAGGTAAAGAAAATTATATTCCAAGTACACATACATGAAGTTGTCAACATGATGTAAATGTTAAACAAATCACCTGTTTGCAGAAAAATGAATGAACCACAACTACATCTTGTACAAACTTGTCTTATACTATGTTTAGAAATAAAAACAAGGAAACTACTTTTAAAAATTCTCAAAAGTCAAGGTAATTCAAATTCAAAATGACTGAATGTATAACACTGTTAGACTTTTATTAACTATAAATGTTCTATAAAGACCAATAAACTGCAGCTTTCAACCGGTCATCATGATGCAAACATGAATATCAGACAAACAGTAGTAGTTCTTTACTATTTTTATTTTTTTTATTAGACTGTGCTGCTTTTCCATTTTTTGACAGTTGCGTTTGCATCTTTTGCAGCATTTCGTGCATGAAACGACATTCTAAAAACACTGCACTCAAGTTAAAAAAAAAAGTTCAACTCCCATCTTTTTGCATTTCCATGTTGCATCTTAGTCAACACAAAAGTGCATTCTGTTTGCATGGCACCAAGCAATATATTATAATTGGTCCTTCACAGAGCGCCTCACACTCACACATGAGAGGTTAATCACCAACAATGCACCAACATGCGGTTAGTTAATTATTTTAACTTTTCTTGTTATAACTGACATATTGCCAAAGTGTCTACTTCTAACATTTGGTAATATTTCTATTTAAAATTCTGATTCATCGATTTATACAAAAAAATTGTAGCCTATCATAGCCCTCACACTGAGGAATATTATTGAATGAGCATTTATATGGTCCTATGCCTTCCACAGAAGATATAAATATATACTGTAAATACATTTACAGTACACCACTTAACTTGATTGAACAGTGACTGCTATCAGGATGTGAAGAGGCTATAAACCAGCAAAATCATTTTGAATCAAATCACCTTTAAATTTTACAATGTAGGCTTAAATGTTTTTTAAATGTCTTTCTCAGTCAAAATCACACCTGTAGAGAATTTGAAATTATCAATCATGTTTTTAAGGTTTTCCAATGTCTTCAAAAATAGGTGAGAGATCATGTTTGACTAATATCGTCTCTCTTTAAAGTCACAGTATCCGTTAGAACAAATAGTTAAAAATCATTTCAGAATATCTTTTGTATAATACAAGGAAAAGCATACAGCCTACAATTCAGGCTACAGTTGAAAGAGACAACATTCTGCTGGCCTTGACGACAGCTTAGTTTCCAGTGAGCTTTTCATCACACCAGGTGATAAGTGCAACCACCAAGGGGATCAAGTTATCGTGGCTTACCTGGAAAACTCTAGGTGTAGTATATTTGAGACCTGACTGCCAGAAGCTGAATAAGAAAATTACCTTTCATTACAAATGAATACAACAAAAATCAGTGACAACAGAGGCAATAGGATGAGGAAAATTGTTTATAATTGCTCCGGCCTTGATAGTTGCACCTACTTTACCTGGCATTGTTGTTTCCTGCATTTGAAAAGTCACATCCTTTTCATTTAGGTCAGTCTTAAGTTAAATGCACCATTAAGGCAGCAGAACATGTTGCGATAAAGAAAAGCATCAATGGCAGCTTCTGTAATTGCTTCTACCACATTGTTCTATTCAGCAGCCCAATGCTGCCATTTGGCCTTTCAGTGAGGCAAGAGCAGCCTCAATTTCGGCCATACAACCTCATACTCTTGGACTTTTGTCCTTGTTCCTTTTCCTACATCGCTAATTTTAGAGACACTTACTGTGTGCGAGGATGTCTTGCCAACAGAAGAAGTCATCCTGTGACATTCAGACAGGATTCCAACTAAATTTCCAAATCTCAATCAACAATTCCTGCAGTACCACAGCGGTACTGTCTACCCATCACTGTGGGAACATTTCACATTAAGCTGCTCAGACTCCCCTAGTCCAAATGTAAGAAGGTAAAGAGAAGGCAGGGGGCTGTCAGAACAGCATGAGAATGAAAGCTCCCTCTAAAATCCATCTAGTTGTTTTGGCTCTGGATGTATAAAGGTAACTGCAAAAGCTGCATTTGTTTGTGCTTGTTTGGGCTTATACTCCCTCTTTCCAGCTCAAATCTTCTAAATTTTTCATCCTCAAATGCATTCTTGCAAGTCCGCATCAGAGAAATCAATCTGGCGTCATAATTAGCAGTAATGAGAGTCATTGTCACATTATGAGCTGCACTAAAGTCCTTTATTCTCCCACTCGCATACTCTATTGCTCTGTCCCCCTTCCTTACTGGAGACAGATGGGAAAGCTAAATGTTTAGCCCAGGACAATGTCTTCTGAAGGGTAGCCTGGAACGTCATCCAACTAATTTGTACCCCAGCACTGGCAACTGCACCTACTCTGCTAAACTGAGGTCTATGTCTCAACCAGAACAACTTGCATAAGCTGCATTTAAAATAAATAAATACATAAATAAAATCAGTAATATTTTTAGATTTTGGTCTTGACATGCACTTATATATAGGTCACTAAACATGCATTGATTCATTTGTCACACCTACTAAACTTCTGACAAAATAATCTGTACAAAGGAAAACTGCAGAGCAACTTTAAAGAATGTGACACTAAATTTGTAATTCATATTTATGGCACCCGAAAGAAATAAGAAAACTCCCAATAATAAATGTTATTTATTTATTTGCATTGACTGTCCCATAAAGATCCTTCAACATCCATGGAAACTTTTCTTTGTGGAGGAAGAAGATTCTCTAGATTATCAAAATGTTCTTCCCAATGATTACTCAATGAAAGGTTCTTTTATTTAGAAACACAACATTTATTCCTCATTGGAGTTGAAGGCTTCTTTCATGAACTCAACTATTCTAATAGCAAGCCACATACCCAGTAACATTAAATGACCACTTTTTAATTTGTCACATTAACCTTTATATTAATAACATCTGGAGGGACGGCAACGGTAAAGTGAGGTTTTACATCTCCACTTTCTTCACATACACTTTGCCATAAGGCATGGTAAAGGTTAAACATTTGTAAGTCTTGAAAAAAAATTTGTTTTTAATCACCATCATCTTGACAAATAAAAACAATTTTTAATAATAGGTTATTTAGAAAAATACACTTTCCGAAAAAGTAAGACTAAAACAAGCATTACTTACTTTCCATCTGTTAATAAAATACCCAAAGCAATGTAAAAGTTTATGTTTAATTATAGGGAAACTGGAAAACATAGGCAAGAAATTAAAGCAAAAAGAAAAAAAAAATCAAGAAGGTAAAGTCATAGTTGGATTTAAAAGTAAAACTTAACATTTCCTTTCTTCTTATCACATCAGTTTCTTTATCAGCTATATGCAGCTCATCTTAAAATTAAAGATGGGACAAAAATGAACTGGTTATGAAAGCATGCGTTTAAAGGTTCTTGAAAATGGTTCTCGTCTCAATGCCTTCTTTTCGTGGTGTTATTGTGACACCTACTGGTTAATACAGGTACTTCACTGTACACAGTCATTTGTCATACAAGATAAATGTTGAATCAAAGCAAATTACTAGGTTATTTGGAAGTCATCTCTTTTTTCCCAAATACAAATTACCTGCCAAGTAACTTGTGAGGAGAAAAAGGAACAGTGATTCTGTATAAATCTCCAGCTGATGCTCTTACAAAAACAATGTAAGAGTGGTCAGCACAATGGTCAGTTGTGTCAATGGTCACTAAAACTGGAGTTTTACATTAAAAGGGTCAGAAACCAGAGGAGGGAACAGTTTAGTCTCTTCCAGGAATGCAGTAAACATCATTAAAGACTAAATGAGTTTCAAGATAATCCATGGCTGCATCCGAAAACTTAGGCAGCTGACTTGCTGCCTCATGAGGTAATGACTTTGCACTTTTGCAGGCAGCGTTTTTTGCTCGAAGGAACTTCATGAAACAGATTTTGGACAGATTTCTGAGGCAGCGTAATGGTTTAATGATCTACAACAAAATAGAATTTTTGTGATAACTAAATGAATATTTAATTTCTATAATACTGATTTCTCGCTAGAACTAACATCAAACGTGCAAAAGGTTTATCAGAAATATACATTTATACACAAACTGAGCACCAAACACAACTTTCTGATGGCAAAACCTTCAAAGGCAGCATTTTAGGCTTTTCGGATGCAGCCCACTACTGAGCTAAAACACTGCCTGTGGACCACCTGTGGTCTGAACTGTTCACTACAAGTTCAGCTGTAACAACCCACAGTAGGGGAAAGAATGGCCTCTTAACAGTCACTACATTCCACACATTCTGAAAGGAGACATCATTCTTATAAAAGAAGTGCGCTAATGTCTTACACTCTGTGACTCAGAAAGGGTGTGTTGATGAAAACATCTCGAGACTCTTAAACAAATAGCCTACCTCTCATCTGTTTAGAGTAAAACAAATCCCCTATTTTTGAACAGTTTATTTGGAAAGCACCTAAAATAGTAGCTGTGTTTTATCTGTTTTCTTGATTTTTTTTTTATTTTATTTTTTTTTGGGGGGGGGGGCAATAAAAGCCCTTGTTAAAACATATATACAGTACCTTGCAAAAGAATACATATTCCTTTTATTTCATGTTTTGCTATGTTGCTGCCTTATGTTAAGTTAATTTGCCAAAAAAAAACACCTAAAGAACTTGCAGACTTTGAGAAACAAGATTATCTGGTCTGAAAAACCTCAATTCCACGCATAATATTTGAAGGAAACCAGCACTGCTCATCAGCTGCAGAGTACCATCCCAAAAGTAAAGTGTGCTGGTAGCAGCTTCAAGCTGTGGAGCTGTTTTTCAGTGGCAGGGACTGAAGAACTTTTCAGAGTAGAAGAAAAGCTCAACATGCACCAAAATATTGAGATTAGCTTAATGAAAACCCAGTCTAGAGCACTGGCTTGAACAAAATCAAATATTTCTGGAGAAACCTGAGCATGTGCATCTGCCCCCATCCAAGCTGCAGAGATGTGAAGAGGTGATCAGGTGAAGAGAAGAATGACAGATAATTGTCAAATGCTGATGTGCAAATATTGTTGCGTCATACCCAAAAAGACTTGTGGTAAAGTGTAAACACAGTGGGCTTCATTTAAAAAACGATGGTACAAAATAAAACTGGGCATTCGGTCGTTTTAACCCAAAACTATGAATTTTTTAATATGGACGTGAGCGGTGGCTACGATCAAATCTCACACCTGATCTCAGCTCACGTAGGCAACTTTTTTTTTTTTTCCTGACCGTCAAACAAAGTAACCAGTAAGATTAGAATGTCTTTTTTTATACATGGCTTTAGCTTTATATGCGCAAATAGCAGCGTAAACAAAAAGACCATGAGGATTCAATCATCACATCATGCACCTGCAGCACTTCTGTGAAAGGAGAAAAACTGAAATGAAGTCTATAAAAGTAATAAAATAAATAGGATTAAACTAAATATATAATAAGCTATAATATAATTAACAGATTTAAAAAAAATGTGCAACAAGTATAGGCTACACTAGTTTTTCTGACAGTCTTAATGCATTTTATTTCTTTCAGGTTGCTTTCAGGGGGTGTTATATTGACAATTGTTTTCTGCTGCCACATTTATCATTCCTACGATGAGCTTGGCGGCATACAAATGTTTAATGAATCAAACGTGAACTCTGAAATTGATTTGTGCGCATGGATCTGAGCTCATTTCTACTTTAGATTGATAAATAAGGCCCACTGTGATACAATAAAGGCGTTGCGTTTTAAAGAAAACTATTATATCTGTTGAAAATTCATTTCATCAAAGAATCAAGAAAAGTTATCACAGCTTCCATAAAGATATTTAAAAAATTCAAATCTTTTCAACATTTAATATAAGAAATGTTTCATGAGCATTTGCCATCACAAAAATAAATTAAATTTTAAATATACTGAAAAGAAAATATTATTGTTATTATACACAATCACTGTTTTTTGTTTTGTTTAGTTTTTTGTTTTGTTTTTCAAATAATTGCAGTCTTCTTTCTAAAACAGTTTAAAACATCATAAATATTTTTTGTTTGAAAAAGTGTATACAACTGATATTTTTGGATATTTGGCGTCAAATGTTTTTAAACCCCTCTCCTAACCCACATGGTGATATTTATCCAAAAATCTGATATTGGCACAGTGTCACTCATCATGTTGGTTGGCCATTCAAAAACAATACTGTACCTCCACCAGCACTAAAGCAAGACTGGATAATTCTGTCTTATCCCTGAGCTAATTTTATCCTTTGATTTAGCACTGGCAGTCAACAACTAAGTTAATGGCATTGAAAGAGGGCTTCAATGTGTGTGGGTGTGTTTTATCCATCTGTCTCTCTGCTGTCTGTTTTAACATAAAATCTAATTGTTGCTGTTGCTTAAATCCATCTAAAAACAATCATCATGCTGTCAATTTTAAGAAATGTCTACAATTTGCATAAAATAAGACATCTGATTTCTGAAGAAACAAAGAGCACTGACAGAGCAGATACATACTAACTTGACAAAGTTCTTATAATGCACATAAATTCTTTGTGTGGATATACCTTGAAATTCACTGACATTTTACACTGTAGAATAATGAACCAGTTTTGTCCTTCTAAAAGAATAAAATGACATCATTCAGCCTCACCAAACAATCCCCTGCATTCCAGTGACTCTTAAAAACATCAGACATAAAATGTGCAACAACTTTACCTAACGTTACTTTTTACAACAGCAACATTTCTATTCTGACATTTATCCATTTCATTTTCTTAATGTATCTAAATTATATAGCAACTCAGTATATATCATTATATAATCACTCTATACACAAACACACACACACACACAACTATAAAACATAAGGAACCATAATTATTAGACCTTGACTATATATCTAAATTATAATTTAAAGCTGTGTCTCTACACTCTATACAATTTGTCAACATTGTTGGGCTATGAAAACATTTTTAAAATCCCCTCAAAATCTTACTTCCACATTTCACTATATTTGAGTTCATCAAAGCTAGGCTGCTGTTTGGGATGATTATATTTTAATTTAATACGTGTTGTGGTTGTTGATTGTTTTGTTGAAACTTTTTTTAAGTCATTCATTCAGTGTTAGATATGTCAATACTCATTACAAATATTTGACACGTTATTTTAATATCCAGCCGTGCTGGCCCATATAGAGTGACAGACAAGAACATATTAACGTAAGAACATAAAAGCAAGACATTGGACAAAAACAGATGAATACGTAAATATTTAGCTAATAACTCAAACATCAGTGCTTCAGTACCAGAGGCCTGACAGCAGTGGGGACATGTGATAATTTACTAGAATAATAACCATTTATGAGAACACTTATAACCGTTTCAAAAAGTGTAACTTACAAATTTAGGTTTCTTCTCTCCGTCATCCCCACTTGAACTGCCCTGAGATGACACTCCGACTCCAAATCCTTTTTTTCGATGGATTTTTTTCCCCCTCCCTTGACTCGAGCCTTCATGTCGCTGCTGACGGTAGTTATCCATGTCCAGCTGAAGATATATTTCTATTTCTACCAAGTTTTGTGCGGAACTAAGAGCTCATGATATCCCAAAATTGACCGTTGAAAGAGACGAGCACGAGCTCGGATTAAGTTGACGTTCTCGAGGTAACGTGTGCACGAGACGCACTGGTTGAGAGTTGACAGTAACGTAGTTGTTGTCTAATACGTCGGTAATCCAATTGCCAGCTCTTTAGATCCCACTAACACCCCCTTTCAAACCACTAGACTGACGTAAGTGTTAAAAATAATCACCGGTGGGACAAAATTGACAATTTTTTTGATGTTTATAAGTTGTCCAGTTTAATAAAAGGAGAGTGGTGACATGGAATACGAAGAAATGTTATCAGGAATGTTAGGAATCTAAAACTCCCGCCTCGGAAACAGCCAATGAAATGCAGCGGATTGAGTAACACGTGATGTTCGACAAAGCCACTAGAAAGCAAGCCTACACATAGTAGGCACATATGCCTATGAGCACCCTCTATGTGAGCACCCTATGATGACCACAGACATCTATGCCCATGAGCCTGAAACGGCTAAAGCTAACGCTTCCGGTCTGGCAGTACGAGGGAAAGGACCAGAGGATTAAACTATTTTTAGTAGTGATTGGAAATCAAGGCTTTCTGAACCGTTTGAGACTTTCATGAAATTGTGGCTGGGACTGCGGTTCATTACTCGAAGCTTTTAATACAGTGCGAATTAGTGACATCTGGTGGCCAGACTTGGTTTCTGATACTATTGACCAAATCTAACAAAACATTGTGGAGCAGAGGATGTTTGAATGGGTTTTTAATCGGTGCCAATATGTGTCATGCCGTAGTCCGTTCAGCGGATTCACATACCGATCAATAATATAAAATATACAAGTGTGTGATTATTAAATTAATAATTGAAGTTGACTAGTAACAAAAATATTTTGGGTGAACTGTTTGGGGTCTCTGAGACCCCAGCTATAGAACATGAAAAAATGCAATAGAGGTGTGACAGGCATTCAGTTTCTGTCTGGTGTTGAGGTTATTCTAAACTGTTCTACCGAATCCCAAATAAGTGTAAACACACACACACACACACAACCAAATCATTGTAAAGTCAAACACAAGAGTCATGCGAAGCACCAATTTTTTTAAACCAGCTGTCTCGACCTTCCAATGACATTTGAAGCTTCAAACGTCACCGCTCAGGTGGTATTGTCATTTAGATACAAGAATCGGATCCTCGGTATCAATCGTCCCATCACTTATTTTAAGGGTTTACCACAGAAAAAAAAATGCTGCTTTATAAGAGAAGTCACTGACCTTTTGTGACAGGTGGGTTTATGGCACTTCCCATTCATTCCTATTGTAGCCGGGTAAGGTATAGCCCAGGAATGATTTGCTGGTGTCATGCCAGCCTGTAAACCTATCAGTGTCCCTACTCCTTTGTTATTTGGTTAACATGGTTTAAATCATATGAATCTATCAGTGTTGGCATTGATACTATAAGAAGGGAAGGGTTTGATTACTCGGGATGCATAATCCTTGGTACAAGACCTTTGTGGAAGTACATCATTATAAACAAAGGATAGGGCCTGCTGCATCTTCCTGTTGCGTTTTATAAGTTAGGCCTTTTTCAGCATGCTAGTGGCTGTGGTCTTGCGTGGTGAGCGACCATGCATTTGCTACATGGTGTAACTGCACATCCAGGGGTTTCCAGTAACTTGGTTGGAGACTATTGTTCAACAATAGTCTAACTACACCACTGCTTTTTTTAGTGTTTGTTGGATGGCTGCTTTAACTTCAACTTCTTAAACGTCTTGGTTTTATTTTGGTTAACTTTTGTTTGTATGGGCTTTATCTTGTTTTCTTTTATTCAGCCGTGAGCATTCATTCATTAACTTGTCTGGGTTAGCTGGGAGGCCTTGTTCAGCCATTTTTTCCCTCCGGTTGGTGCATATGACTGCTCTTTTATTTAGTTTTTCTTTGATTGTACAAGTAGTTGTCGACTTTGTGTATGTGAACTCCTTTTGGAGTAGATTTTTCTGTTGTGGTATGAAAGTGAGAATTAGTATTATTATTATTATTATTTTAAATGTGTCTTGACGTTTGTATCAGTTAACCATGTTGTCATTTAGGAGTATAAACTTTTAAAGTGGAGGTTGTTGTCTTTTAGTGTGTCCACCGGGAGTGCTGTGTTTAGCTGATTGTATTGCTTTCACAACTGTGTGGTGTGGGTATGGTGTGAGGTGTAAATCCAAAAGGCCCCCGCTGGTCACTTCTCTCCTCCTGGTAATTCTGTAACTTGTAGATTTGTGTATCTGGCTTGATTCATATTCTATCCAAAAACATTTTTGTGTATAAATAAATTACCTAATTTTTATACTTTGTCTTATGTCTCCATGCTCACCCTGCCTTTGGCCAACGAACCTGTGTGCCCTTGTATAGGGCTGTTTTGTCCAAGTATATTTCAAGTGGGGTAGTCGATTTTTAGATGTTTTAGTTTTCGTTTCATTGAAATCTTGTTTTGTATTGTAATTCATAAGTCATCTTGAGGACTACATTGTCTTATGGGTTGTTCCCCCTAAAATTATGATAAAATAAACACACTGTGTATTATGTATATGTAAATAGCAATGTTTTATACTTTAAAAGTAGTAAAACAACACAATCAGGGCACAAATGTGTTTAGAAAGCCCCCCCCCCCCCCCCCCGCCTCACAGTGCTTTGGTCTAAATGCCTGCTTTGCCCTTTTACATCACCTAAAAGAAAAGTGAGAATGAATCCCGTGCATCACTTTCAGCAGGCCCGTAGCCATCTGTGATGTCACCAAAGTCCAGACCTCGTTAAATGTTCAAAAATAGAATTTGTCCTCTGAATTACTCATTTACCGTTAAACTCCTCATATGAATGTATGGATGTCATGTAAAAAAAAATTTGGTTCTTGTTTGTTTAATAGCAATATCTGGCAACACTGCAGGTTTCGCCTGAATCTAAGCTGACATTATCAAAAAGGCCCATGTATACAAACGGTATAGACAAACAATATTATTATCAGTCAGAAATGTCATCAACAATGTCAAAAATAGTAGCATTTAACACAGTGCACAGATCTGTAGAACAAGTAGGTTACAGAATGAGATGAGACTGGCAAACACTAGCCATGAAGAAGTCATTGCTATTTCATTCAGTATAGTAGTTTCATTTTTCACTAATCATGCTTTAAACATTCACAAGAGCACTAGACAATGTTATCAGCTATTTATCAATGGTTATTAATAAAAACTATAACAGTAAACATGCATTATAATAAACAACTGATAAAATTATTCTCTCCTAACTAGGACGCATGCTTTCAGGTACATTCATAATCCTGGGTAACTTTTTTTGGCTGTTGAGGTTAATAATTTCACCACCATCAACAAATCTAATATTGTCTCTGAGTTTCCATGTTCCATTACCAAAATTAGCCATGGTTTCAACACAAATAAAACCAAAAATCATTGTTCTTGTAGCCGTGGAAACTGCAAATTAACCATGGTTTTGTTACTTGAAATAATAATTTACAAAGAAATATTAGGTTATATTTTTTTGTGGACATAAAAACAGACCTTAGCCAACGATAGCCTTTCAAGTTACCTAAAATGAATTACATAAAAAACAATGAGGCAATAATGACTGATTGTTTAATAATTATATGCTTTCATTCAATAACACTGTTAAACTGCATAATGTAATACAAAATAAACAATTTATGTACATCACATGTTCTTACAAATGCCTGCAAAGGGAGCCAAAGGCCATGTAGTTGCAGCTACACCAGGACAATCAAATCCTTGTAGGCTATTGACCAAACATATAATTCAAATATCCACTTAAAGTTTAGTTTTTGGCCACCTTTTAACTAAATATAGATGACACAGCCACTATAATTTCTTCAACGAAAGACGTGGACATCACAAGCCTTACAAAAATTAACAGTGTTTTTATTGTAGTAAAACTGCTCAATTTTCTTTTGCATGATGTCCGAATGCTTGAGACTATAAAATCAATCAGACAAATGTATTATTAAAATCATAGCCATTGGTAACTGTATTTGTCATTTGAAAAAAAATATATATATATATTTCGGTTTACTTTTATATTTAATTATTAAGTTCTATTTTGACCCCAGCCCTGATGGTGCTTATTACAATATATGCATCTCATTACGAAATACTTTTTTCTCACCATGTCTCAACTAATATTTATTTCTTTTTTTTTGAATCTCTGCACATCAGAACTCAATTCTCTGGTTTTGCTTAATGATTAACATAGGAGAAAAATATATATATATATTGTAATGCGATTTTCTCCAACTTTCAGTTGTTTTACTTAAATTTAAGTTTGGACTTCATCAAAATGATAAACAATGCAAATTTATTTCCACAGCCTTCTTTACTCATATTTACCATGGGGACTAATAATTCTGACCTCAACTGTATAGCCACCATATTATACATAATAAATGTAATATGCAGTCTATTGCACTGATCCCAATATAAAATATCCTTTAGGTAACTCAAGATACCTAATGAGAAAAAAAAATACAAGAGAGCACTCCCATGAACAGCACATTTATTCACCATTCAGCAGATAGCTTTCTATCTCTGTCCAAGCAGTATAGATTCTGTTTGCATATACTCTTTCTATAGTACAATAATCATTTACACAAATATACACAATTTAAAATATAAACTCGTTCCAAAGTACAACATAAACTTTTTTTATTTATTCACGACATAGCGTTTTATTGAGGCAGTCCACACAATTTATTTTCTATGGTGGGTGAAGAGCACAGGCAACTGTTAAGCAGACTCAATCAGCACAAACTGAAACAGAGACGTGGAAGAGGATTCCTTGAGGATGACCTACAATACAGCTGGGTTGGATAAAACTCTTTGGATCATGCACCATCAGGCCTTTCTCTATGCATTGACCGTGATTGTCGGTTGTTGAAGTTCATTGCTCTGATACGGTAATGTTTGTTCCTCTTAAGTTACACCGTGTTGTTATTGTATGTTTGTATGGCACATTTAAAACAGTCTCAAATCATGTGCACTTGAATGTGTCCCTTGTGCAAAACAAATATTTCCTCCAAACTGAACCCAAGTGCATAATGTAGTGATCAAATAAAAGTGTACAAGTGCACCCTCATTCGAACACATTCACACACGCGCACCGCACCGTAAGACAACATGCTTGTATGCATGCATGTTAACATTTCTGCTTCTCTCTCTCTCTCTCTCTCTCTCTCTCTCTCACTCACTCACTCAAATGGAAGCTTCTCCATCACAAAAGTAAATAAATATAGAAATTTTGACTTTTTAATTAAAAAATCTTTTTTTTTTTTGCATTTGCAAATTTATATATCACACAATTCTGGTTTTATTTTTCTTGTAATTATGAGTTTACATCTTGCAATTCTTTTTTTCTTCTTACACAAAATAAAAAAAAATGATAATGGAGACTTCCTTGGAATTGCAAGCTTATATCTCTCATTTCTGAATTTCTCGCAAATCTTTTTTTTTTGGCGCAGAATCTTGAAAATCTAGTAAATAGAGTTCACAATTCATAATTATGACTTTTTTTGTCCGAATTCTGAATTTATCTCTTGCAATTTAGTTTTTTACATCGTGACATAAAAATAAAAGTTCATTATGACTTTATCTCTCAATTCTGACCTCATTTACAAGTTTATATCTCACAAGATATCTTGCTAGTTATCCACACAAATTTCGCTGTGAATTATATCTCTTATATTTGAGTTTATATACAGAAAAACATTTGGAATTGAGATATAAAAACAAAACTATGTGATAAAAATATGAATTGTCAGATATTGCATCAGAATTTTGAAACGAGGTCAGAATTATGCGATAAAAAGTCTTTATTACCTTTATTTATTTATTTGATCCCACGGCAGAAATAAACTTCCATATCCTCATGCACACACACACATACACACACACACACACACACACAAACAGCCCAGCAAAATCACTCTACACCTGTGATATAATCTGCATATTAAAACTGGGTGATCGAGACTGTTTGGACAGTGGGCTTCCAGAGGAGAACGGACTCCCGGGGGACAGGAGATCCTGGCTCCGCGTCGCTCGCCCTAGTCGTTCATCCTGCAAGCTGATGGCTGACAGATAATGTGCTCTGTCTGCACTGAGGCTTCCCAGCGAAAGACTATCTGTAGGTCCGGATGAGCCGTTTAGGCCGGTACAGTCAAGAGACTTGCTAGAAGATGTGCTGCTTGTTTTAGGCGGCGCATCAGTGAAGGGAGGGATGTAATGTGGGTCCAGAAAGCGTCTGGGAGCACTGGGACTCGGGCTGCGACTGCTTTCTGCAGTACGGAGACTGATGGCAGGAGGAGGGGACTGATGCCGTTGGTGGAGGCTTCGCAGAGCAGCTCTGGTGTCGGCCGAAGTGCTCTCCCTCTGTCTGGCCCCAGGATCTCGGAAAGGTCGAACGCCCGTTATGACCCAGTCTCGTTTCACGCTGCTGGGCTGGCTGCTGCTGGAAGCCCCAGAGGAAAACCCTTCATCTGGGTCAAAAGAGTCCTCTCCACAGCTCACACCATCGGCATCTAAAACACAGTGAGGGAACAATGAGACAGAGAAAACAGAAAGCTGGATTACCTAGATTTGCATTTCCTAGAGGAAATACCAGCGCTTGCAAGGCAGCAAAAGAACAGTGTTAGGTGAGCTTAGAAGTAAGCTCAGGCTTTTGGATGTGTCTCAGTGAAATGCTGCATCGCAGCTGCTTTGACACTCAGCACGCGTCTTGTATTGATTTTCCTGCGCAGCTGATAGAAAACAACATGACACTGTCTTTGAAGTGTAAAGCTGCGGATACACTAGACTCCATTCACTCCTTTCACTTCTACTCATACACATGAGAACAAGGGAGAAACTCAAGCTCAGGGGCACAATTTTGTTGGCGAACTCTAATGAGATGATTCACCAATGTAAATGCACTACAGTTCAACAGTTTTAGGTGAGTTTTTTTTTTTCTGCATACTTATACTCAGTAAGCTTGCATTAAATTAAAGGGATAGTTCACCCAAAAATAAAAAGTATGTCATTAATAACTCACCTTCATGTCGTTCCAAACCTGTAAGACCTATGTGTGTAAGCTGTGTGTACGTTATACTGTCCATGTTCAGAAAGGTAAGAAAAACATCATCAAAGTAGTCCATGTGACATCAGAGGGTCAGTTAAAACATTTTTTGAAGCATCGAAAATACATTTTGGTCCAAAAATAGCAAAAACTATGACTTTAGTCAGCAGTGTCTTCTCTTCCGTGTCTGTTGTGAGAGAGAGTTCAAAACAAAGCAGTTTGTGATATCCGGTTCCCGAACGAATCATTCGATGTAACCGGATCTTCTTGAACCAGTTCACCAAATCGAACTGAATCGTTTGAAACGGTTCACGTCTCCAATACGCATTAATCCACAAATGACTGAAGCTGTTAACTTTTTTAATGTGGCTGACACTCCATCGGAGTTAAAACAAACTGCTAAGTCAAGAACCGGTTGCATCTGTTTTCGGATCACCAGTAGTCATGGGAAGTTCGGTTCTTTTCCGCGAACTGGTTCTTCCGGACAGTTTGATTCAATAAACCAGTTGAAGAAAACAGTTCACTGGTTCTTTTGCGCTCGAAGTAATGACGTCATTGGTGATGATTGCCCTTGATTCAAGCCTTCGTTTTACCTGGGCTCATAACATTAGCACAGAATCACTTCAGAATCAATCACCAAAAGAATCAGTTCGGTTCAGATGCGCTGTGTTGGTCTGCTTCATGCTGAATCACACATGCGCAGTATCATCAGCTCCACGGTTCTCGAATCGGACGCGTCTGACCTAAACGGTTCTTGACTCTAGAACGAGTCAATCTTTTGTTCATTATCTGGCTTGGCTCGGTGTTCATTTCAGTTCTCTCTTCACAGCAGTTCAGTCAGTGTACTGTTTATTTTAACTCAGAGGGAGTGTCAGCCATGTTAAAAAAGTTAACAGCTTAAGTCATTTGTGGATTAATGCATATTGGAGACGTGAACCGTTTCAGACGATTTAGTTCGATTTGGTGAACTGGTTCAAAAAGATCTGGTTACATCGAATGATTCAGTTCGATTTGGTGAACTGTTAAAAGAAGATCCGGTTACATTGAATGATTCGTTCACGAACCGGATATGACAAACTGCTGTGTTTTGAATTCTCTCACAACACACACGGAAGAGAAGACATGGCTGAATAAAGTCATAGTTTTTGCTATTCTTGGACCAAAATGTGTTTTCGATGCTTCAAAAAATTCTATCTGACCCTCTGATGTCACATGGACTACTTTGATGATGTTTTTCTTACCTTTCTGGACATGGACAGTATAACGTACACACAGCTTCAATGGAGGGACTGAGAGCTCTCGGACTAAATCTAAAATATCTTAAAACTGTGTTCCAAAGATGAAATGAGGTCTTACCGGTTCTGAAAGACATGAGGGTGAGTTATTAAATGACATAATTTTAATTTTTCAGTGAACTAACCCTTTAAGTTGATCACAATAAAATACTCACAAAAAAGCTAATCTTTTGAACATTCTATTCATTAAAAAATCATGGGGAAAAGAAATGTTATCATGATTTCCACAAAAATATTAAGCAGTACGGCTTTTTTCAACACTGATAATAATAAAAAAAAAACTAAAAAAATGTATCTTAAGCAAATTAGCATATTAGAATGATCGCTATAGTATCACGTAAATAACATGCATTTCTTAATAACAATAATAGTAATAATGTAAACATTTTAAAATGTACAAATATTTAATATGACTGCCTTTCCTGTATTTAAAAAAAAATGCATCCTTGGTGAGCATAAGAGACTTCTTTAAAATACATTACAATACATTACTTTTGCACAGTAGTGTACGATATAATGCTGCGTTCAAGTCAGAAGTTCATACTTCCAAGTTTGGAAACATAAGTGAGTTTGGTTGGAATAAAATGGATGTGCTGGACATATAATTTTCCCTCTCTTTTTCACTTCCCAACAAAGACAGAAAGCTTTCAAGCATTAACGCAACTTAATGAAGAGCAAAGGATGCACATGAGATGTACAGTGTAATTGATGCACATGTTCAGTAATTTTTCATTCATATTAGACAAAATAAAATTTTGATCCTATTATCAGAAAAAAATAATAAAGCTTTAACTTGTTGTTATTGGTAATTATGATATGATGGTGGTATTCATGTGCAGTCAATTTGCAAATACATTTGATCATACCAACTTAACCTGAACACACCAATGCAAGATCAATCACAATTTTGTATGCAAATATTAAATAATATTTGAAATAACCTATACACTGAGTGGTTTGCAGAAATTTGTAAAGAAGGAAAAAAAAGAGGGATGTCATTCTATCTTGCCTTGCAAGCACTGTAAACTCAATGTAAATAAAAAAGGTTAAACACAAATGATCACAAAACAACACAAAGGTATGTGGAGACACTAAAAACAAGCAGAAGGAAGTTTTCCATGCAATGGGGTTAGTTTAATCTGTAGGGCCAATCAACACTTTCTATGGCCAAGAAGGACAGGGCTTGTGCACAGACTGTCTAATAATGAGATGTTCCTGAGCCCCGCCTACCCCCTTGCAAGGTTAGGTGAATGGTGCACTTTATCCGCCCACGTGCCACAGGACTGTCTGGTCTCTCCAGGGGGGTGTATCGGCTGGGGGTCATGGAGGCGTAGAATTCAGTCGTGGTTGAGAAATCAAAACAATCTGAGGTGAAGACAGTGAGCGTACTGAACATGATGCTGACAGACGGAAAATTTCACACACAAAAATGGCCACTTTTTCCCGATGCTTGAATGGCGGGACTGATGAGGATGTTCAAGTTCTCATTATAATTTTTGTGATCATGAAAGAAAATAAGCAAAATGAAAAGATGACTGTCATTTGAGTTTAATTTGGGAAACAATTCTCACCATTAACAACTCCTTGTTTGTATTAGTGTTTTTGTATTTATTAGTATGGTAACTACTAGGTTTAGGTATAAGGTTAGCAGAATCAGCCATTAATATGTGATTTAGACGTACTAATAAACAGCCAATATCTCAGTAATATGTATGCTAATAAACAACTAGGTAACAGTGAGAATTGTCCCTAAAGCACTACCAAAGTTTTTTGTGTAACTGTGTGTGTGTGCTCTTGTTTTTGTGACATATCAGGACACAACTCTGTATAATGACATGGGTATGACACAGGTATTACAAGGAGATGGTGACTTATGAGGACATATGAGAACGCTTATAAATCATACAGGATGAGTTTGTTTGAGAAAGTAAAAATGCACAAAGTTTCCTGTGAGGGTTAGGGTTAGGTGTAGGGTTGGTGAAGGGCGACAGAATATACAGTTTGTACCGTATAAAAACCATTATGCCAATGGGGTGTCCCCACTTATCACAAAAACAAACGTGTGTGAATATGTTGCATACCCTCTCGTTTCCAGCGGAGGCGACGAATGGAGGCGGCAGTGACAGCTGCCTGTGAGATGCATCTCCCGGCAGGCGTTACTTCCACCTCCAAAAGGTTCCGCGAACCCTCCGGAGGACGGGACGGAAGTGAGCGCCTAATTGCATTCGCCACCTGAGGATGAGGGGTCAACGACAATTTCCGACAATGACAAACAACAACGGTCAATTTCCATTAAGAATTGTTATTTAAAAGTTGCTTCATAAATCATGGAGGCAGGTTCATGTACAAAAAAACACAAATCTGACTTCACTAGTTCAGTACATTAAGAGTCTAAAAGACAACCAGTGAAAACGTTTCAAGACAAAAACATTGGACCATCTTTACGAAGAATTTCATATCAGTCAGTCTTTGCTTGTTTGATGTGAAACTGAAATGTACTTATTTGATCGTTTATTTAGAAATAATGCAGAATCTTTAATATTTCTTCTGCTATTTACAAGTATGTTGTAGTATTTAATCGCTTTAACTTTCAAAGACACTGTTTTTTCCACGTTTAAATTAAATCTTAAAAAGCCATTCAGAGCCCACTGTATTTTCCCCAAGTGTACTGTAATAAATGACTTTTACCAGTAATGGCTGGGCATGGAGGTCTAGCTGTGCTCGGTAGAGGATGTCATCCAAAGCTTCCCTCCCCAGATCCCACTGCCCATTATAACTGTTGATCATCATGCAGATGAGATCATTAGCACACCAATCAAATCCTTAATTGAGAATTAACAGGAATTAAATATACAAGACATTTCCTTCTCCTACTAATGTAAAAAGAAAACTTTAATGTTGCACAGAAATACACATTTCTGATTTCTGTGGAAAACATGATATTGTTTTCAGAATTATTTGATAAATAGAAAGCATTTATTTAAAATAGTTTAGCTTATTAATAGTTAGTAAGGTGGTTGTTAAGTTTAGGCATTTGGTAGGATTATGGATGTAGAATACGTATGGTCATGCAGAATATGTGCTTTATAAATGCTAATAAAAAGCAAATATGCCAACAACAGGCATGCTAATAAGCATGGCAACTTACATGGCGTGGTAAACAGCAGTCAGCATCTGCACCATAAACTCTGGCTCCAGTCGTACACGGTTACACGGCTCCTTCCACGACTTCTGCTGCTGCCGCGGGTAACCGCTCACACACAGTCTGCATAACGAGAGCCATTCAGAGAGAATCGTTAATGACATGTTTATTTGGAGGTCTTTATGCTAATGCTGTGACCCGCCACAGAACTCCCTTGCTCTCTCGCTCTAAATCAGTATTCCATTTAATCCATTTAATCATTCAATCTCTGCCTGCTCCAGCAAGAAATTTCAGAGAGAGAGAAGGGGAGTGAGGAAAACAGGGCGAGACGTTCCCAACTCTGGCGCCCCTTACCGTGTGCTCATTCTGCAAACCGATTGGTGGGAGGACGCAGGCATAAAGACCACAGCTGAGTTGTAGCAGAGCATCAGAAAAGACAGCACCTCAAACCTGCAGGAGACAAACACATGCTGCTGTTGCACACCCCCACTCTTGACATCTGCATAATTTTACAACGACGAATCAGACGGCGGTACATTATGAGTCAGCGACTGTCGCCGTGCATCTAGCCGGTGGAACGGTAATAACAAATCACACTACATCTGCACGGATATCGCTGTCAAGAAGCTCCAGCAGCGGTTTAATGAAATCAAAATGCTGAGAAATCATTACAACCCATTTCAACCTGCAGGAAAAAAATAAACCGCTGAGTCACGGCGATAAAACGGCCCAGCGGCCGATTAATCAGATGCCTAGAAATATTCCACACATCAAATCTACTTCATCCATCATCAAATCACCTGTTTTGTGAGGTAAATGTCTCTCTCTGGGACAGCAGACCGCTGTACACCACCCGGATGAGGTCGTGCTGGTTCAGGGCTCCCTCGGTTAACGCCATGGACCCCAGACTGGATGGCTGCGGTAAATGGAAGAAATCACTTAGCAATTCGGCTAGTTATTCATGTAATGCTCACAAAGAAAATGTATTGTATATGTTCATGTTAAATGCTTTTACAGCCTTAGGAAATGAGAAATACAGGTTAACCAGTGATGTGTTGATTGAAATTCTGTATATGTATATACATACAAAAGCAAAAGTAATAAATATATAATGTCAATAAAAACAATAGTTTTAGTTTTTTGTTAATTACTGAGAGTTCAATTAAGGTTCATTTGACCGGACCATAGCAACTGTACTATTTTAACCTAATACAAAGTTAAACCAGCAAACCCAATGGTTTACTCCGATTTAGCTGCTCCCAGAACACCCTAGAAATCATCAAAGAAGCCCTTTTGTAAAACACCAGGCTTTCTAGCCTTTTGGAGGTTTGACGCATTACCGTATTTTTCGGACTATAAGTCGTACCTGAGTATAAGTCGCATCAGTCCAAAAATACGTCATGACCAGGAAAAAAACATATATAAGTTGCACCAGACTATAAGTCGCATTTATTTAGACCCAAGAACCAAGAGAAAACATTACCGTCTACAGCCACGAGTGTGCAGAATCTCTGGCAGCATAGAGCGCCCTCTCACGGCTGGAGACGGTAATGTTTTCTCTTGGTTCATTTCTCTCGTTTCATGTCAAATTAATTTTGATAAATAAGTCGCACCTGACTATAAGTCACAGGACCAGCCAAACTATGAAAAAAAGTGCGACTTATAGTCCGGAAAATACGGTAATTTTTAACTTTCCTGTATCCTGTGAAATGAGAGAAGATCAGTGTTTTGTGTGCATAATAACAGAAAACATCATCTTCATTGATTTGACACTGATACCCCCTGTAGCTCAGACATTCTATACAGATCCGATTTAAAAGTGTTTGTATTTTACTCCACTTCTTACCTCATGGTATATTGAAGGCTTGGAGAGAGATGGTATGGTGAATGACAGCAGCTTTCCATTTCCTTTACTGTCCACAATTTCCTGTAACACAAGACGTACAGATAGTGTATGTCTACTTTAGATGCTGAATTTCAGGAAAATGCAGGTAATGCCAATCAGCAATCTCTCACCAGGTTATAGATCCCCAGTAGCAGGGCTTCCACGCAGCCGTTCCGGTAGCGCTCTCTGCTGGCAGAAAGCCGCAAGTACACCCAGATGAGCTCAGGCAGGAACTGCAGAGTAAACCGACGCAAACCCTCCTCTGAGCTCCGGTACAACTCAAACAACTGATGACACACCGGAGCCAACAGCTAGAGAGGAAGAGACACAAAGAACACAGTGACAAAGTAAAAGAGACAGTGTGGGACACAGGAACCGAGAGCAACACTTCCTTGCAACATGAATAATACAAAAAAAAACACAAGCTTAGGAAGTAGCATATTTAAGTCAAACTATAAAAATTAAACTGATATATTATAATATGATATGAAATTATATTAAATAATACTAAATATGAAATGATCAAAATCATGATCAAATACAATTAAAATTGGAAATGGGAAATTATGTTACGTTGTAATGTTATGTTATGTTGTAAATTTTGAATTTGCTTTTATTCTAACATTTTTCGGATTTTCAGTTTTATATGCATTTTTCATTTTTATATTTCTTTTTAGCTTTCTTTTTTAAATTCAGTTTCAGTCATTTTAGCACTTACCGTATTTTTCGGACTATAAGTCGCATCAGTCCAAAAATACGTCATGATGAGGAAAAAAACATATATAAGTCGCACTGGATTATAAATTGCATTTATTTAGAACCAAGCAACAAGAGAAAACATTACCATCTCCAGCCACGAGAGGGCGCTCTATGTCTTCAGTGTAGACTACAGGAGCACAGAGCAGCATAGAGCGCCATCTTGTGGCTGTAGACGGTAATGTTTTCTCTTGGTTCATTTCTCTTGGTTCATGTCAAATTAATTTTGATAAATAAGTCGCACCTGACTATAAGTCGCAGGACCAGCCAAACTATGAAAAAAAAGTGCGACTTATAGTCCGGAAAATATGGTATTTAATTCCAATTAGCATTTCAAATTTTACGTTTTTTTAAGCTTAAGTGCTTCATATAATATTTGTAGTTTAAATTCAGCATTAATGAAAAAGATTTTTGATCGTTTTAATTTTTCAGGTAATGATAACAACGCTGAAAAGTCAGAATAAATCAATCTAGTCCTATCTCAATCATGCCTTTTCAAACCTTCTGTGCAGTGTCTGAAGCACTTGATCATACCTCACTGATGGGCTGCTCCTGAATAACAGCATAGAGAGCAGGTACAAGAGCTTTCTTCAGACGCAGGCTGCCAGAATAGCTGCGGATTTGATCCTCAGGTAACGTCTAAAGAGGAGAAACCGTGGTTGTCATGACTAAGCAGCCTTAACCTGAATCGGCCTGGAATTGAATTAACTTGGAGGCTGAAAATATTCCTCCATTAAGTTCTGAGATTCCAAAACCAAATGTGGTTAATGGGACACTGCGCTCAGATCACTTGGGAAGGGGGGGCTTAATTTGAGTGAGCTATATAAAAAATGTCAAATTAAACCCTGTAAGGATGTCAAATCTCTCACCTTGAACTCTGAGAGCCATTCCTCCACCACGCCACGCTCTGAGCAGAGCATGGTCCTCCTGAGAGAAAAGAAAAGAAATATGTCATAAATGAAGATTATTACCACTCTTGCATCAAAAGCATGACCCAAAATTAACTTTTTACCACAATGTCAATATCATTGAATTTAAAACATTTGCCCGGCAAATTTCTTTTCTCATCAACCATGAAAATATACAGTATTTTGCATTATTCCATTAAGTGATGCAAATCAGTTTTATGGCTAGTTTTAATGTTATTTTCTCTGACACTATTATGAGTCTATGGTTTAGACACACTTGTCTTGGACTTAATTTATTAATAATTAATTTGATCTTTAAAAAAACGTTTGATCTTGAATGTTTGAGGTTAGTAAGATTTTTAAAGAAATTAATGCTTTTATTCATTAAATTTGATCAGAAGGGATTGTTTATAATGTTACAAAAGATTTCTATTCCAGATAATTGCCGTTCTTTTGAATTTTCTATTCATCAAACATCCTGAAAAAAACAGTATCATGGCTTCCACAAAAACATCAAGCAGCACACTGACAATAAAAAGAAATGATTTATTAGGATCATGTGACACTGACGACTGGAGTAATGGTTGTAAATGTAATTTTCTTTTATTATCAATTTAACAGTTATGCTGCACGATATTTTTGTGGAAACCGTGATACCGTTTTTCCACAGGATTTCTTGATGAATAAGCATAAACCATCTAAGACCAGATTGTTTTAATATGTGCAAATTGGCCAGACCATTTTAGTGTTCATTTTGGCTCACCTGCCTCAAACCCAGCTCAGAAGTGTAGATAAGGAGAGATGTGGCTCAGATTCTCCATGTCTCTTGATCTCTGGTCAAACAGCCTGCAGATAAAAAGACGACACACATCCCGCTCATAAGAAAGCTCTCACACCTGCCTGACACACAAGCATCACGGTTACTACAGCAACTGTTGGCTCATGTTTAATATTGCAAACACACACACAGGTGTTACCCCATTCAATCCTAATACAGGACATCTGTGTTTATGCATGTTTGTGTGCACCTCTTAAAATGGCAGGCTCTGTGTTTGGCGGTGTGTTGTGAGAGAGAGTGCTGTGCTCTGATTAGACAGCAGTGCTGCGTTGGGAGTTTGGGAGTGAATCTGAGGTGAACAGAACAGATGCTTTACACGCTAAACAAAATCTGGCAACATCCACAATCCTGCTTGTGCTGTGGAGACATTTTTTAATACAGTCCAGAGGAAGCAGAGGTAACTGCACTTACAGCTAATGTTATATGCTGTCATTTAAAGGTCCTGTATGTGAGATTGACACCGAGTGGTTGAACTAGGTATTGCAGTCCAAATTCAAAATAATGAAGAGGGTTTTTTTTCATCCGGCCCCTCCTCCACAGACTTGATGTACACGTAGGTTGCCAGAGTGACAACACCAACAGGAAAGAGCGCACTTGACAATTAATGAAATTAAATATGCTGTGTTTTCTGCCAACTGACAATCCGGGATGCTGAAATACAATTGGGTAAACTGGCAGTGGGCGGGTTTCACAATCCAAAACAGAGAGTGATATTCTGGCCCGGAACACACATTTTCAAAGGAGAATAAGTGACTGTGGCATTGTTTTTCAGATAAATATGTTAAGTATGTTTCTTAAATATATGCAAACATGTTATGGAATTTCTATGCTTTAGTAGAGTCAAAAACTTACATACAGAATCTTTAAACTTTGCATGTATACATACTGTACATATACACACACATAAAGCTTGCCTCCCTTCCAATAATTGTTACTTTTAAGAAACAGTGTCAAATTCTGTCCATTTTATCATGAAATTCAAACAATAACTACCATTTTGACAAACTTTGATACGGCATGACAGACGGTTCAAACAGCAGCATGGAGCGTGAGTGAACGTGATCATCGCTTACTCTTTACTACTTGTTATAACACTTAATTAACATCTCACGCAACATTTAATATCTCAGTGTTTCATCAACTGTTGGAAGATGTCAATAAACAGCTCGTAAAAAATGTCACAAAGTCATTGACCAAATCAATCAGGATGCACAGCTCACTAGAAAAACAAATGAATGGGCATTTCACTAAATATATATTTGTGTATATATATTCAGAGTTTACTTAACCTGTAGTTAACTCTTAATTATTTAATAAATATGTCATGAAAACAGCCACTGTGTAAATTATTGTAGGCCTATTTTAGCAATGAATTGAAGAAGAAAAATAATATAATTAGAATTAGAAAGCCTGCTCTGCTGTTAATTGTAACCTTTAAGGTTATATTCTTGTACAAGTAACACACACCCACTTTAAACAAATCTCTAACAAGAAAATGTATTATTTATTCATTATTACAGTAATTATACAAATACTGTTTTTATGATTTCATATTAATTGCACATTAACATTTAACAGTTAAAACTTAAACTACGACTTGTTTACTTTTTTTAAAAAGTTGTTTTAATCCATTCCATTAAGATTCATTAAGAATATGACCAGTATTGCAGATGTTGTGTAGCTAAATTATTTGTACGTGTTCAAACATTTATTGTAAGTAAAAAAATGTTTGAATGAAATCTTTTATGCTCACCAAGGCTGCATTTATTTGATTCATCAAAATGTATCAGTAAAACAGTAATACTATGACATTATTACAATTTAAAGTAACAGGTTTATTTTAATATATTTTAAATTGTAATTTATTCCTGTGATAGCAAACCTGAACTTTCAGCATTTATTACATCATTCTAATATGCTGATTTGCAGCTCAAGAAACATTTCTTTAATATCAATGTTGAAAACACTTGTGCTACACTTGTTACTAAATTACATTTAGTAATTGTAATTTTGTAATTTTGACAGTGACCACTTACAGCAGACATGCTGTGTCATTTTAAATACACAGTATATATTAAATCAAAAGACTTCTCATGCTTTAATGCTTAACAAAATGTGTAGACAAACAGATTGCGTTTGTTCATTTTATTTATTAGGTAAATATGCAAGAGCTGGAAATATACTCTAAAATACACAAAATGCATGTTTCCCTCAAAAAATTAATTTGAACCTTAAAACGTGATGCTGGAACCACTCATTCAGTTTAGAGCCTCCCAAGTCAAAAATGAAAGTTTATCCTGAGGCTGTAAAAAACTTGGTCTAAAATATTTGAAAAATGCAGCATGTCTGCAACAAAATAGCAGTCAACGCTCCCCTCACAAGAGACACTCCCCTCTTTACACAGAAGCCTCAACACCAAAACATTCCTCTGCTGTGTGAATGCTACACGGTTAGCACGCCTGCTCTCCAACCCTTGCCAACGGGTAAGAAGCTTACAAGATTCAGTGCCAGATAATTAAGTGTAAACAGTCCCCCGAGACCTAAAATAGCCATTGTGAAAAGAGCTTAGTGTAAAGAGACAAGAAGAGGGAAAATGAGAGGTGATTTCACTGAACGGAGATCAAAGTAGTAAGCATTCAACAAGCAGAGGTTACTATGATCGGCTGCAGCGGGACGCAACAGAAAGGTCATTGTTAAATGGGTTGTGCAACATACTCCCAAACGCACTCCAAACTGCCACAGACACACAATTCACCTGAGCTGACGCTCAAAATCTCATCAGACACCCACAGCTGACGCTGTTACCCTAGTAAGGGACAAACACTCAAGTGAAACATATGGACTCATTAACAAAACATATGCATTCCTAAACGCATGCATTCTAACACACCAATAGTTATTTTGTTCTGACAGTGTAAAATACATCTCAATCCTGTCAAATTAGCCAGATGGTGTCTAATCTCGTCCAGACAAATCTCTGGGCTGCACAGAAAACAAGTCCTCGGCAAGGGTCACGATTCAGCTCCTCTGAGATAAAAACAACTCTGTGTCGAAGACAAAAAGACCAATTTGGTTGATTAAAGAATTACTCTAGGGTTAAATCAGTGGCGAATCATGCCCCAGTGATTTCTGCCATCCTTCCTGTGTCATTTGACTGTGGTTTTTCAGTGAACACCACTTCCTGCTCTCAACACTGGTGCTTCTGTGTTTGTGTGTGTGTGTGTGTGGGGGGGGGGGGTTGCAAACTTCATACAGCTGGTTTATAGGTGTGCCTTTCTGAAATCAAATCACTTCACTTTGTGCATGAGATTTAAAACTGGTGTTATGCCAGAAGTTGGAATAATGCCAATGTGTGTGTGGCGTAAAGGTTTCCAGAAAATAGATAATGCATATTGAAAAATACCTTAAAAAGTTAGATGAGCTAGGCCAAACCGTTATGCTAAAACTAAACAGCGCTTGTTTCTTTAAAATTGTAACATTTATAAAAACTGCTAAAATAATATATTTATCTAGATTTATAAAAAATATTAGGCATTCAGACCTAGTGTGCATCACTTTCTGTTTTTACTTTTTGTTACTGTTTTTTATTTAGAGCCTTCCAAAATCACAAGACTATTAGAATTGATTCAGCTAAATCAATTTATTAGTTTTATCAACAACACACACACACATACACACAATAATAGTAATCCTTTGAAACAAAAAACATGGCAGCCCGTGACCCAAGACTGAAAAATATTACATATTTTTTACTCTTATAGGTTAAAGATACAGCACTAAAAGTCAATAAACGGGAGTAAGTGTACATTAAGTGTAAATGCATAGCTGGAGATGCTTATTATTATTTATAATCATGTGTTTATTTTAGTTAACCATTCAGAATAAATACTATAAATATTATAAAAATTGTTGTATACAATATTTAACAAATATTATAAAATATTTTATAAAAGATTATAAAATTGTATTTTAACATTACAAAAGAGCACATAATGACAACCCAATCATCGATAAGGTACAAACCTCTACTAATAATTTGATATATTTTAAGTTTTCGAGAAATAACCTATATCAAGCCCACGACTATCTGGATGTTTCTCGGACCTAATGTTTAATGTCCTAATGTTTATTTTAATATATACAGAAATAAATATTTTGTTTAGTTTATAATTATTATTTAAAAGAGAAATCAAGAAGCATGGTTATATGTTTGTTACCTTCTATCATAACACAAGTCTAAACGTGTTATTCAAATAACCTCTGCAATATATATGACATGTTGTTAACTTTTTAGTAACCATAAACGTAATTGAATAAATATATTTAATAATCATTCGGCCTAAATATAAGCGAATCAGCGTCATCTTCCACCGCATGTGGTTCAGATGCTCCAAACATGCTCATCTATGCTCATACATACAGATTGTATCAGTGCTATGGTTCTGAATCACATACCAGCAGGATATGGACTCCTCCGGATGCTGCAGATGATCACTAGAGTCCTTGAGCAAAGCTGCAATGCGCCTTAAAGGACAGACCCGACACAACGACCCCTTTTAAAATCAGGCAGAACAATACTTGTACAATCCCACCAGACCATTTCTATTAATATCAAGGAATCGATTAGTTAAAAAGGCCTTCCGTTTGCCAGACGAAAAGGATCACAGCCGCGTTGATATCATCATGTATCTCCGCTCTCTAGCTCTTCCTGCCAACTTGCAGCTATTTACCTGACCAATTGAGTCTCTCTTATCGAGCCCTCGCCGCGGCTGGCCAATAGCTGCGCAGTGCGGTGAGTGGTGAGCTGACCGGTGATCACCGCGCTGCGCTGCTATTGGCCAGTCGAGTCGTGGGCTCGATCTCAAAGACTCGATTGGTCAGGTGAAAAGGTGACCCGTGCTTGAGTTAAGACAGGTGACACGCGTCATCGATCTCGTCATTCGAGTTCCTATCAAAGAGACTATCCCTGCATCCCAATGTGTTTACTATTTACCCTGTCTGCCCTAAATAGTATCGAAAATGACTATTTAATTAACAATTAACTAAATAATTAAAATGTAATTACTAAAATTACTAATTAATATAGGATGTTGATTTGCTAAAGGTGTAAGCCGCTAGACAATAACGTTACAGTATATTTGGTTTTTTTGACTCCTGTAAAAACAGGTTTTACAAGGATTGAACAGCATGGAGGTGAGTAAATAATGACTGAATTTATGTTTAGATGAACTAACCTTTAAAGCCCCAAATATAAATTGCATGAAACACATGTAAGCATTAGTATCAGATATTATATTATGAATATACTTGAAGAAATAAGCAGCTTGTTGTTGTCAGGGAATAAAATATAGCCTAATTGTTTCATTAACATATGCATTGATTACTTGACTGAAAATTTAGATGCATTCAGCATGGCTGCATTTGTTTAGTGTGTAGTCATGCATAGCTATGGCATATGAAAAAACTAATTAAAATTTACAAAATTGTTTGTTTTACAAAATATAATAAATTATTGGTTAGTATTTATCATTATTGTTGTTCATAAGTGTTGGGGTGGGCTAGGAATGTTTTCTGGGGTTATCTTAATTTCTAAGTAGTAACACTTACATTTTTCGAGTGTAAAATCAACCATCTTCTCCAAAGGCAAGATCTTTGAGCAACTGATCAATGTCCCCTATGTGCAGATATTACAAACAAGAAGCAAAACACACTAGGTAGGGTTGCCATGTTGCAAAAATGATGTGATCAGTTGTAAATAGCAAAAAGTGACCATAGCTGAAACATCCATTAAATAAATAAAATAAATAAAAAGAGCTTCCGGTTTTTAAACAATGTCACTGTGGTAAATGGTTTTATTACAGACGGAGGTACACATTGTTAATATCAGATCTTTCCAAAACTGTTTAAGCACTGCATGCAAGTTTAGTCAGATACAAAGAAGAAATCACATTCTTTTTCATAGTCCTTTTGAAGTGTTTTAACTGATGAAAGAAGAAGAAAAATTTTTTTTTTTAAAGAAGATTACAATTTATAAGTCTTCCAGTTTACATAAAGGCTGTATTACTAAAATATTACATTTTCAACAATGCTTCTCAAGAAAATAACTGCAATTTCTCCAACCTCCTTGGATCCAGATAAAAATGCTCTTTAGGTATGTTTCTAAGAGTCACCTGCCTATCAGAACAGAAAATCCTCAGTTTGTGACAAATACTAAACATTTTCATCCACAGTCCCCAGCTGTTCCAGCGGAGTCCGTCTGCTAAAGATTGTTACCAGCCTCGGGTGGGTTTCCAGGTGTCTATAATCTTCCCTTTAGAATGGACAAAATAAACTGGATGCATCATAGCAGTAGCACAAGCCTGTCAACAAAACATACAAACCTGCTCTTAATTTTAAATCAATGCATTTCATTGTATTAAAATGTGTCACGTTAAGCAGTTGATATGAAAAGCTCTCCTCTCTAGGCTACTGTATGTTAAATACAGGCTCATTGCATTGAGGATGAACAAAGTTTGTGCTGAATAAATTTTTTTGTGTGCAGAGAATTGTAGGATATTTTTTTCAATTCAGCCCAAGATAATAATTTTGTGTAGTACTGAAATGATGCACTTTAATATTGTTGTTTACTCTTGTTTGATAAACAGTTTTAGTACCGTGTTAGTCCTTTCATACAGATGAATCCAGTCTGTTTCTGTGTGCTTTGTTTGAGGGAGACAGTTAGTAACTCACATGGTAAGGCATGAGTGTGAGGAGGGACCCCAGTGGGAACTGCTTGAAGTCCAGTTTTCCAGAGATGGGCTCCACCCTGCCGTGTTCCTGAGTCATAGACAGGAGTCTGCAGAACAGACGACACCCTTCATGCTATTTATATCACAAAACCTGTTGTGATGTAAAATAAACATCTAAACATGTACAGAGAAGGATTATCCCATCTCAGTTTTTAATATTTGACAATTGAAATATTTATCTTCATATAAATCACATTTTGATTGTCAGTTCAAATCACTTAAATGCTATGCAGACAGCTGACTTAATGAAAACATATGGATGCAATATGAAAATGTAGACCAGTAAGTTGATAGTTATATATATGTTAAGGGTAATAACTGATAAATGGCTGATATTAAAAAAATAAAACACCAAAAACTACTATCAGTCACTTCATATGCTAAAAATAAACTTAAGCACACATTTGCTAAAAATGTTAGTGTTTTAATTAGGGCTGTCAGTTTAAGGCGTTAACTTAATTAGTTATGAAAAAATAAGGAGATTAAAATATTTTACCACAGTTAATGCACTGACCTTCGCCCCCAAACCTCTATGCCCCTTACATTTCATACAGTTGACAAATATGATGCAGGACAAAAACTCCATAAATGCAGCTATGCCCAAAAAATTCTAGATATAGGGGCAAAAAATGTCCCGTATGAGTTTTTGTCTCATATTTATATCATATGATAAGCGATATCACACCAGCAACGAGAGCAATATCACAGGAGTGCTGTTTATGTCATGAAGAACTCAAGTGCAAATGTGATTTTGAACAACAGTTCAGTAAATAATAAGTTAATATTGTGCTATATTTAAACACAATATTGTGTGTTCTTGTTTAATTTTGCCAACAAAAATATTACCTAAAGTAATCATTTAAATAAAAATAATACTCTTACTGACCACAAACCTTTGAACAATGTAAATGAAAAAGTATAAATTTAAAAAAAAGAGTTAAGAGTTAAGTTAATAATAATTAATTTCCCCATTTTAAATCACTCAAAAAATCAATCCGCCAGTAAATATTTTTTTTCTTTAAAAAGCCCTGGAGAAAAACACCTTCATATCCATCCACATGATCTCTTACTTGAGTTCTGGGTGTCCTTCGATGATGGCGTATCCTGTAGGTAAGCGCCCCCCGCCGTCATGACTCAGTGCTGTCCACCCACAATCTACAAGTAACTGGTTCCTGTGTGGGTAGTGACCTATGACCCGTGTCAGCACCCGTACTGCCACATCCTCAAGGCTACAGGAGCCGATGAGGGACTGCTGCACATCTGGACATGCAACGGATAATATTATGATTCGAAACAAGCTGATAACATCACTGCTTACAGGAAACAGGAGAACATGGCAACACAGACCATAAAATATGTAGTTCCCAGGATGCACCTCACTCAACAGGGCCATGTCTGGCACTGGTTGGCTACAGGAAGGGGTGGAGCCAATGCTGGATTTGACACCTTTTATTCCAGCAGCCTCCAACCTATGGATAGTATGAATAATACCATCACAGCATTTAAGTAGGAATGCATTGATATAAAAATGTTGAAAATTACAATAAGATAATGATAATGTTCATATTATGTACCTAGTGCCTACATTAAAGTTATGTTTTTTTTTTGTCATAATAAATTAAAATAATTTATTTTAAATTTAAAAGTGAATTTAGACACCATATTATAATATGCAATGTAAAAATATAGTGTTTAAAATTATATTTGTTTTTAATCTATATTAAAAGTTAAATACTAAAAAGTGATTCAGTTATTTGAAATGCAATTTAGACAATATGAATGTACAATAATAAAAAATATTGTTGTTGAACTATAAAATGTTTTGTTTACTAAATGAAAACAACACTAAAATAAATTATTTTAAATAAATGTGAATATAGACATCACAACATTATATATATATATATATATATATATATATATATATATATATATATATTTTTTTTTTTTTTTTTTTTTTTTTTTTTTTTTTCTAAAGGTTGCATTCATTAGTGATTAAAATTATGTTTAGCTGTCCACAGAATTTAAAAATACAAAACTCAAAAAAATATATTATTTTAAATGTAACTGTAAATGTAGATATGTCAATACTATAATGTATAGTATTTATTTAATTAAGAGATTACATTTGTTATTGTTGTCAAATACTTAAAAAGTTTTTAACTTTGAGTGTTAGATGACAGCAGCATACTTCTCCATGAACTGTAGCACAATCTTAGTGGTATCCTGAGCAACAGCTTTGATTTGCTGCTCCCCCTGACAGGCATAAGTGTTCCCACAGTGGGCGTAAATTCCCATCAGCTCCACCCCTGAAGTGTCCCAGATCTCCAGGGCGAGCTGTAGAGCAGCTGGGTCACAATGAGGAACGCCCGCTTTCAAAACAAAACAATTTATCCAACTACATTACAACTAAAACAATGCTTCAAATATTTGGAAGTACATTTGCCGAACTCCAGTTTTACCTCTCCCATTGTCACAATCCAGTTTCATCCACACTTTCCAGACCTGTCCCTGTTTCAGAGGCCTCTTCTTCAGTTCCTGCAGGGCGAGGTGGTTGTCCACCATGACCTGGAATAGAGAAAGTCTCTCGGACAGCTCTGCACAGCGCTCCACTTTATCAAATGGCAGAGGGTATGCATAAAGTATATCGTCATAGCCGTTATCAGCATAGAATGCCGCCTCGGCTAGAGTAGACACAACAATACAACGACGAGAGCCTCCTGTCATGATGTCCGCACACTCCCTGAAGACAGAGGACATTAGTGAAGAAAGAAACAATGGTAATTACATGACACAATTATTACGCTTTTATCCAAAGTGACTTACAGTGCATTCAGGCTAACAGTTTTTACCTAACATGTGTTCCCGGGGAATCAAACCCACAACCTTGCACAGGAAGCTTAAAGGTCCAAATACTTATTACAAATACTTATACAGAACTTGACAGAAACCATATAAAACAGGCAAAATGAGTAGTGAAGAAACCTAACGTGATTAGGGTATTAATAAAAGTATCTTGCAAACACAATGTTCGAGAGGCTGGTGTTGTTGAGAGGAGTCTCACAGTGTTTTGTGTGTTTTCATGTGAGGTCGGAGCTGGACTCCCAGTGTGTGGAAGCGCTCGAGCATGCCTTCAGCGTTTCTCTTCATCTGATCCAGGTCAATGATCAGCGCTGGAGTACAAAGGTCTTTGATGAATTCAACAGCAGCCATTATCCAAAAACTAAAAGAAATACAATATAATAACGCATTTAAGCGAAATGGAAACCTGCAAACCTGCAGAGCTGTAAAAAGTTGCAGACTGTGTAAGCTAGATAATAAATGCAAAGTTAACTTTAAAATCATATAACCTAAGCAATTAATGTCAGTTGTAAATATATTTACAAATAATTTAGTAAACATGAGCATGATTTATGGTCAAAGTAACGATAGTAAATAGTAATGATAAACTGAGACTAGACTAATCGCAGTTTTTCTTTCACTCACCATAAAGCAGCAGATACAATTCTCCCAAAGTCCTTAAAAATTAGCTCTGACTCTCTCCAATGAGAGCGAGAGAGTGAAGCCAGAATCAACCCCGCGACACAAGACGAGACGAACTGCGGCTTTTCAAACTTAAAGCTCCTCACGAGATTTAAGGAAAAGTGTTTTTTCAACGACGGGGAATTATTATTATTAATAAAGACGTAGTCGATATTTGTTTCTCATAGACATTTTTGTTATTCTTCATTTATTTACTTATTTTTTAACTATTTTTCAAGTGGTCTTAATATATGGGTCTAGTTTTTTGTGTTTGATTTACAGTTAAGACCCACACTTAAATTTTACACTGATAATCTATCACTAAAAATATTATTTTATCTCTAATATTTTGTATCAGTGTACGAGCAATAAATATTTAGTAATTTTATTAACTGTGTTTATAATTCTTTGTATTTTCTGGGTTGCACAAGTTATTTCCTTGAAATATATAGGCTATATGTAATATGTGATTTCAGGCAAATTTTGTAATTATTTGTTATAAGTTATCTTTGATATTTAACAGAAAAGGGGAATCAAGTGATAATTCGGATTAGATTTTTTTGTATATTTGATTTGTATTATATGAAAGAGACAAATTGCTAAATTAACAAAAGTATTCAGTCTTGTCTTTATCTTGAATCTCAAATGCACTGAAGCAATGTTAACTAGAATCTGCTCACATGTTTTACACGTGTTCTTGTCACATTCCAGTTCGAATTTTGGAAAGATGTAAATACCATGAGCTTGAGAATGCTAAAGATGGAAGGTTAAATATATCTTTGTCAACACTCTTTGTCAACAAAACCTTCATGACAGGATGATGCAGGTTACAGATCTCCAGCATCTTAGCACTGGTTTGGCTGAATGTGTAGTCAGTGAGCATCAGAATGTCTAATCTAAGGCCCCACGATTAACTTTTTGTTACTCATTAAAGTGGATTATTTCAAAGTCAGTTAATCAAGTAGCTAATGTAGTCTTTAACGCTAATCCCTTTTCTCCCACTTGGATAACATCCTCAATTACCAAAGCCATGTGAGAGTATCAGAAAGATCTTAAGGCATGTTTTCACTTTTTAGCTTGATGTCTTTCAAGAGAGCTCCAGGCTTTTCAGACAATTCTGGTTGTTGGGGGTAATACTACAGTGATATGATTTTAAATTCCAGTCACATATTGTACAGTACTATAGTGTAAGTGTTTTTTATGTGTCACTTATGGCTGCATTTATTTTATCAAGAATATAGTTAATAATAACATTGTGAAATATATTTTTTTAAATGTTTCTTTATATTTTAAAATGTAATTTACTTTAGTGATAATAGTCTTGTGGGTAGTGCTACGGGTGTCCAGAGTTCGAATCCCATCTTGTGGACTTTTTCCAATATGCTTTCTGTCAGTTCAACACTCTTTTGATAATAAAAGCAAAAACACAGAAAAAAATGAGATAAGACTTAAAAAAAAAAATATTTTTTATTTCCGTCATGGCAAAGCTGAATGTCTAGTCTTCAGTGTCACACGGGTCCTTCAGAAATCATTTTTGTATGCTTATTTTGTATTAAAGAAACATTTATTTTTAACAGTGTTGAAAACATTGTGTTTCTTAATACAGTTAGTGGAAATTGTGATTTGTATGACTTTTCCAGTCATGAAATCTCATTTTTTTAAAGTATGCACACAATGTGTTATTGACCCAGTGCTGTTCTGCAAAATCAATGTCTTAAAATTCACTCTAAGTGATACGTTGACAATTGTGCATTATTTGAAACCGTTCTGTTTTTAAAGAAATGTCTTCATTCTCCGTCTAGTAGAATTCTTCATAACTAGATGATATATCTTCTGCTAAACTTACAGCTACAAGTTATTTGCAGCTACAAATCACTAGGGGGGGCTGCAAGACTTCAAGTGATCACATGACTTTAGTGACAACAAGGGTAATGCCATCAGAAGGCCCAAGATTGGGCCAATAACATGCACACACGGCAAAAAATCTGTATTTAGGAAAACTGCTTTTTTATTCTAAACTCAGAGCTGCTAGACAGACATGAGGTGTCAAGTTTGGCTTAAGACGGAGACATAAACGTCTGCAACAACAGACATATCGCTGATAACTGGCAAGGAAAATCCAGCAAAGCACCCAGTTACTATGTAACAGGTGCAAGCCATAATAAAGAAGCATGTTCCGTGTAGCTCCAATTAGGAGAGCCTGGAAAATGGTATTACAGCCATATAAAAACACATCCAATAATTACAGTGGCTTACAAGCAAAATAGCACATAAAGGACTTTGCACAGAGCTTACAACCTTGAAAATATTTTTTCGGTGTATGCACATTGCCAAACAAAACTGTACCTTTATTAACACATGTGCAAAGCTGACGGAAGAGAAATAGCTCAAAATAAACTTGTATTGATCACAAGTGCACACACACACACACGCTTATGTTTAGCATTATGTCCGTCCTATGTTCAAGCCAGCATTCTTCATAAAGAAATCACAAAGCATGTTAATGCACATCTGTCTTCACAGCTCTATCACATTCAGAGTCCCTATGAGCCCTTATAGATGACAGATGTAGAGGTTAGTGAGAGACGTAGTCACTTCCTCTCTGCTCATCATCTCTCAGCAGCAGGCAGTAGCTCTCTGGAGGTCCGACCGACCCCCCGCTCCTCTTCATCCATCTCTCGTTCATTAGCTGGGCTCAGACGGCTTGTTAAGCTCCACTTTTACACCTCTTTCACCTGTTCCTAAAAGACAATGATATAAACCTGCTGTTTAAAAACACTGTCTTCTTTTGCTCACCCTCATGTCACACACACTGTTCATACAACGAAAGAGAAGAGTTACTGGTTACTACACTGCCATTTAAACAAGAGGAGTCAGAAAGATTTTTTTAACAAAATTATTATTTATTATCGTTTATTTAGCAAAGACACATTCTATTTATCAAAAGTATTTGTTTCACTTCTACCAAATAGAAAAGAGCAGCATAAACAACTTGCTAAATGTCTTATGTTGTGTTCCACCAAAAAAAAGAAAGTCAGACAGTTTTGGAACAGCATGAGGGTGAGTAAATAATGACAAAAAGCTCATTTCGGCCTGTGCCGTTCCTTTAAATAGTATTTCAGTAAAGCAATCTGTTCGTATTCCCATAGACACAGAACAGAAATACACTGAACAAAACTATAAACGCAACAATTTAGTTCTTTCCCTATTCATCATGAGCTGAACTCAAAGATCTAAGACTTTTTCTATGTACACAAAAGGCCTATTTCTCTCAAATATAGTTCACAAACATGTCTAATTCTGTGTTAGTGAGCACTTCTCCTTTGCCGAGATAATCCATCCACCTCACAGGCTCCTTTGCATAGAGTTGATCAGGTTGTTGATTGTGGCCTGTGGAATGCTGGTCCACTCTTCAAAGGCTGTGTGAAGTTGCTGGACATTGGCAGGAACTGTCGTATACGCTGATCCAGATCATCCCAAACATGTTCAATGGGTGACATGTCCGGTGAGTATGCTGGCCACGCAAGAACTGGGATGTTTTCAGCTTCCAGGAATTGTGTACAGATCCTTGCAGCATGGGGCCGTGTATTATCATGCTGCAACATGAGGTGATGGTAGTGGATAAATGGCACAACAGTGGGCCTCAGGATCTCGTCACGGTATCTTTGTGCATTCAAAATGCCATCAGTAAAATGCACTTGTGTTCGTTGTCCATAACATATGCCTGCCCATACCATAACCCCACCGCCACCATGGGACACTCGATCCACGTTGACATCAGCAAACCACTCATCCACACAACACCATCCACGCTGTCTGCCATCTGCTCTGTACAGTGAAAAATGGGAAGAGAACACCTCTCCAAAGTGGCAGACGCCATCGAATGTGAGCATTTGCCTACTCAAGTCGGTTATGATGACGAACTGCAGTCAGGTCGAGACCCTGATGAGGATGACGAGCATGCAGAAGAGCTTCCCTGAGATGGTTTCTGACAGTTTGTGCAGAAATTCTTTAGTTATTCAAACCGAATTGCAGCAAACCAGTCCTGGGCTGGTGTGGTTACACGTGGTTTGTCGTTGTGAGACCGGTTGGATGTACTGCCAAATTCTCTGAAACGCTTTTGCAGATGGCTTATGGTAGAGAAATGAACATTCAATTCATGGGCAACAGCTCTGGTGGACATTCCTGCAGTCAGCATGACAATTGCATGCTCCCTCAAAACTTGCAACATCTGTGGCATTGTGCTGTGTGATAAAACTGCACATTTTAGAGTGGCCTTTTATTGTGGCCAGCCTAAGGCACATGTGCAATAATCATGCTGTCTAATCAGCATCTTGATATGCCACATATGTGAGGTGGATGGATTATCTCGTCAAAGAAGAAGTGCTCACTAACACAGATTTAGACAGGTTTGTGAACTATTTAAGAGAAATAAGCCTTTTGTGTACACAGAAAAAGACTTAGATCTTTGGGGGTAAAAATAGAAGTGTTGCGTTTATAATTTTGTTCAGTGTATATAGACACTACACAACTGTCAGTTAGGAAGGTCATGCCTGGTCATGTTTGAGCAGATCTCACCTGTTAAATATTTCTCTTTAGCACGAGCTCGCTCATCAGCGTCAAAATACCACACCGTTATAGCATACCTGTACATAAATACACACATAATTGTATCCAAGGAGCTTACAGGACCATTTAAAAAATAAATAAATAAATAAATGAAACGTCACTTGCACTGACCTTGTGGCATAAGCTGGCTGGACCTCATGTGGGTTCCGTCTGTCTGACCAGAAGAGCAAAAGTCTGTCAAACTTGGGCTCAATGTCTGCAAACTGCGCGGTTCCCTCTGGAAAGATCCGCAAAATGCCACCATGTTCCTACAGAGTGAGCAGATGAGAATTAGAATTATGAATTAGGCTATATGGTTTGATGAGTACCTTCATATTTCGACTAGGGCTGGGACAACGCGTCAAGGTCATTGATGACATTGACGCAAAAAATACGTCGATGCAAAATATGCGCATGGATTCGTCGACCTGTATTTATTCCTCTAAAATACATTTGCGAAACGTTTACCTTATGTGCGCTGAAATATACGCGATGGCCGGATCAACATTCTGTCCAACGTTATATAACCAATCCAGGGGTTTTTCTGCATTGATCTTTTTTTTTATTTGATCGGTGAGTGATGTAGAATAGAATGACTTCTGCGCCTGACAGGGCGCGTACGAGAGAGAGCCCCGGCTGCGCGCGCACTCACATTCTTCAAACTACACGAGCGCTGTCTTGCTCTCCCCCCCCCCCCCCCTCGTGCATATTAACCAAAATCATTAGACATGATAGAAAAGGGCGGAACGCCAAAGTTTCACGTGGAGCATTCAGAGATTTTTTTTTTCTCCATGACAGGCTGCTGGCTCCCACTGTTAATTTTTTTTTTTTTTTTGGAAAAGCACTCTCTGTATTAGCCCTCAAGTTTACACTGGTTACTGTATTCTTTCAATTGCTCTAAACAAGTATTTTGGGTGATCTTTTTTATTGAATGCTAGACATCAAGTTGTTTTTTCAGTAAGCTAGGCCCTATGTGTTCATTAAGCTTGTTTCAGTAAGCTATGTGTTTTCAAGGCTTCAAGGTTTTATTGAATGCTATCTCTATACAAGTGCAAAGTAATGCATTCTTAGTCAGTCTTTTATTTTGTAATTTTAAGAGCAATAAACATATATTGCAATGTTAAGGAACTCATGTTTTTTTCATTCAGATATGTAAATCAACATGTATAAATTGTTAGTAGTCAGTTAATGGGGAGATAATCGAAATCGAATCGGTCTGAAAAAAATAAATCGGTAGATTAAGCGATGCATCTGAAAAATAATCGCTAGATTAATCGTTTAAAAATAATCGTATATCCCAGCCCTAATTTCGACATTTGAAACTTTTTAATAATAAGAAATTGTTCCTGAGCATGAATTATTATGATTTATGAAGCACCATGTGACACTGAAGACTATAGTAATGACTGCTGAAAACTCAGTAAAAAAAAATACATTACAGTAGAAAAGTTACTTTAAAATGTAATAATTCATTTTAATAATATGCAGCTAATATATGCAGTATAGTGAGAATAAGATGTCTTTTTAAAACAGTATAAATGTATACAAGTATAAATTAAAAAAATTACTGTTTCATTCACAAAACAGAATGTTATGGATGGGAAAACTCTGGGAGGGAATGTATTTTTTCCTGCCCCAGGACAACCCGATGCTAAAATTAGCTTAAAGAAAAAAAAATCTGACACACTGTGACTTTTACATAAGCAAGACAGCAGGGAACAAGCAAGTCTGCATGAGACAGCTGTTTTCCTCTCCATTCAGTGAAGGGGGTGCGATAAGAGTCTGAGAGTACTAGAGCTTATACCATGTATTACTGGCATCCTGTTAAGCTCGAGAGAGATAGAAAATATCAGATCCTCCTTACATCACAGCTTTGATACTCTCATAAACATATGACTAAAAGAAACCGCATTTAAAGAGCCTCAAGCAAAGAGTGTGTTCAACCTACAAACAGCATCCAGAGCAGTGACCACAGCTCCAACCAGCTTCAAAACACATCTGCTTGGAAGTTTCTAGAAATCCTGAAGACCATGATAAGCTGGATCAGATGTGTTTGATTAGGGTTGAAGCTAAACTGTGCAGAGCTGTGGCGCTCCAGGATTTGACATTGAACAGTGTAGTCAAAAACTGAAAAGTTTCTGCCCGTATGTTTTTAATGACAAAACGTTCTGCGTTTACACACATCCGCAAAAATGGCCAAAAACGCTGTATTACATATTCCAAGCCAGTAGTTGTTGCTGTCCCCTTGTTAGTAAACAGTACCTGTAGAGAAGTGACGATTATATGATGTGTCTCCGCTGTTGGATGTAATATTTGTCAAGTAAATCCACACATTAGCAAACTCTTGATCAGCAATGACAGTACCATGAACTCCGCCATTGTTGTGGATGTTTGTTCGAACTTGCCTTTAAAATGGACACATCATCATGCGCATGTCTACAAACCTAACGTCACCATTTTCAAAGATTACCGTACTAGGTGTTTACATGGAAACGATAACGGTGGTGTTTTAAAAAAAAATTGCACTTTGAAACCCATGGAAACCCAGTCAAAACGTATTAAAAGTTTCCCATTTTTGGCTGAAAATGTTGCCGTGTAAACAGCCCATGAGACCAATGATCTAGATAGAGTCTTCAATCCTTCTTTCTCTTCTACCATTCCTATTTCTACCCTGTGTTACTGGCCTACTCTATTTTCTACTTCATACAGGAACATCTGATCAACACAGGATTGTTTCCATGGCCAGTTGGAATGTTCTGGAGCAGAACCGAGTCTCTGACGCAGACCTAGCAGGTCATGACGGAGGTGGTAAAGTGGTGGAAACCGTCATGTCTGCTGTACCGTTTCTTGCGAGAGCACTCCGTAAACATTTCAATGGATAGTTCACCCAGAAACTTTAAATTGGGTCATCACTTACTCTAGTCACAACCAGTGACTTCCACAGTATAGTAAACAAAAGAAAATAAGAATGGAGGCAGAGATTTCACAAGTTTTTGATACAGATTTCCCAATTCAATTCAGATTCCAGTATATTTCACTTACAATTAAACTCAAATTGTTTCAGACTGATTCAAATGAGTCCATTAAGCTTTTTTTTAAATATTAATATTAATAACAAGCTCATAAGAATAATTTGTTTAAGGAATCTGGTTACACTGATTTATGTCATCCTGTATGTTTCTGAATCATGAAAAAGAACCAACTCAGAGGAGTCACTTGTTTGTGAATCAGACTATGTGGGTCACGCCATTTTTATTTTCTACATTTTATATTTCATTATTTAACAAAAAGAACCAGCCCATAATTGTGTCAGTCAGTTCACAAACAAACAACTTTATGTAGTTGGTTCTTTTTGGTAAATAAAAACCATACAGCACGTCTGTAGCCTGATAAACAAACTGGTCATCCCGTTTTTGATCAAAAAGAACAGTTTACTACAGACTACAGTTGCGCTCTGTTAGTTTTTTGTGTAGTGACATTATTTTGCAGTACAATGTTTATTAAACTGTAATAAATATGTAAAAATGTAATAAAAATGTAATACTTTTACAAGTTACAAATCCAATGCCAACCACAATTTCTCTGTTCTAGCAGACCTCTAACAACAACACATAAACAGTCTCTCGTGTGGCCCATTGATATAAAGTACCAACAGCAAACTCCCTGCACAAGGTTGGTTTTGAACTTCCATTGTATTGAATGTAAGCTCTGATGCATGTTTGAGCAGTCTACATCAGATAAGTAACCTAAACAAACTGACAAGAGCTTAAACAAATCTCATGCAGCTTTACACGCTACAGAACGTATACAAGTTCACAGGCTGGGAAAAAAAAACTCCTACCTTGGCATCCCAGTCTTTATTTAGGTAATATATGCACGTGACGCATCTCCCATCACCGTTTGGGTTATCCACATGCCGTACATATCCTGTGCCATTGCCAGGGTAACATGCCACCATTGCCTGGAATGGAAAAAAGGGGTTGTAATGGGTGAAATAACCAAACAAAAGAACATACATAGAATTAACAGTGGTTTTGTTGCAGTTTTCCATTCTTTACCTTCATAAGAAAATTAATATATTAACAATAATATAATTTTTTTCATGCATATAATATTTAAATACGAAATATTAATAATAGCGGTAATAAAGACAAATCTTCATGCTCAAAAAGGTTGTTTTCATTTACAATGAATGAATTTACTCTGTATTTGTGAAACACAGTTCATCAATGAATTCCACTCAGATACAGTACGATACCACAGCATTCAACTACATAAACCTACATGAAGTGGACAAAAAAAGGTGATTACTGTGACATTCTCAGCCCTGTGATGATTATATATTTTAATCTTGTTGAATCTGGGTTATGAGGCTGAGGGAACAATAAAGCCATTGCTGAAGTCTTTCCTTTGCTGAGGTTTTTCCTTTTCGTGCTCTTCCTTTACCCTTTTTATTTTGGTCTCCGGGTTTAAATGGAAAGTGTTAATAAATCACAAAGGAAAAAACAGCGGTGTAAATGTGTTTGCGCGCATGGACACATCCGTTATCAGGTCAATGTTACAAAGGAGAGAAAGAGTCAAAGGCTCATAAAAAAATTATGGGATAGTACATCAGTCCACGGCATGTGACGTGCATGTGACAAGGTTGAACTACATTTCTGAAGCAAACAACATGTACTTCCTTATAATTAGAAGTTTTAAAATAACTTAAATGGTTGGAGAATATTCCTCTCCAAGTATGAAAACATGTCAAACTTTAAACAAGATCGTGAACTGATGCCAACATTCACCTTTAAATCATTAACAAAATATTTTAAACAAGCATCACCACCCAACAAACACTTAATTATCAGAAACCTTTGGGTCGGTACTGTGAACAGAGTTTCTGTGAACTGAAAAAAGGCAAAGTCAGATTGACTCTCTGATATTGATCCCCTCCGGGAACTCGCCTTTTGCCTTCTTTTTCACCCACTTCTGCACGTAGGCTCCTAAATCTGATCAGTTCACTGCAGTTCATGACCTGACACTGTTTTTATAAGCAGCACTGACCCAAGCAGGGAATTTTTAGGCCTTAAATGGGTCATCGCATGCCCATTTTCTACAAGTTGATATGATTATTTAGGGTCTTAATAAAAAGTCTGTAACGTAGTTCATTTCAAATTTCTTATTGGTAGAGTAAAAAACACTTTTTTAACCTTGCAAAAACAGCTCTTTTCAGAGAGAGGCGTTTTGTAAAATTTTCCTTTAAATGTTAAAGAGCCCTGGTGACCCCGCCCCTCTCTTCCAGCTGCTCTCTGACAGACTGTTTACCTTAGCCACATTCATCATGAAACTTGCTAATTAGCACATTATTTAGAAAGGCGATTTGTAAATATTAATAAAAAAAAAATGGTGAAATAATGGTGGACTGATGACAGCTCACTCAGGACAGGTCTAAGGTAAAACACCAGTCCAGTCTGTGCTGAAACACTAGTGTCAATCAAACTATAATGGGAGGGGCCTGCCTGTGTGATATCACAAAGACAGGTCTCTGAGATCAGCTCGATTTGAGAAAGGGGAAATGATTTTAGTAGATATATAAAAAAAAAAACACTAGGTGGATTTTTATCATTATAGAGTAGTTGTGTACACACACTGCCAACACTACAAAACACACGTTTCAGTTCAAACAACTTGTAAAAGTGCATGTAGCATCCGATGACCCCTTTAACTTAACCCTCGAACCCTGCAGTATAATGTCCCAGTGACCTCTTCCCGAGGGACACGACATCAGCATGTTTTCAACGGACTCTCAGTGTATGTGTGTGTTAGGCTGCCTGGGGAACGGAGGGAGGTTATATTTATGCCTGAAAAACAAACATTCCAACATTCTTTGCAATACATACTAGAGATATCAAATATTTTATAAATATTAAGTGCTTTGAAAAAAACCAAAAAACTGTAACATGGCTTTTCCTGGCAAAATGAGTCTCAATGAACTAATGTAAAAAAAAAAAATGGTTAAAATTATTTAAGAATTGAATATCGCAAATATATCAGCCAATAATAAAATAAAATTTTTGACAGTAATTTACAGGTCTTTATTCTGCAGCAAATGTTTTTGGCAAATTATAATTACCCCAATTCATTCCTCCTCAATAGCAGCACGCCAAATTTGACTGAAACGATGACCAAAGAACTATGATACAAATCGAACTGTTAGAAATGTGAACCGATGCAGCTTTATAACATACACACCCTTTCACTCACAAGAACACAAACACACAGAGCTAACACCAGCACACACACCCCCCCAGCTTCCTGAGGCCTATAATTTGATATTAGATTTCCAGTGAAACCGCATCATCTTTCCAGGGGAACATACGACAGCTGAGGAAAGCAAACAAAGGCTAGGAACAAATCTGAAAGTGACTTTACATGAGGCCTTTTTTCCTAGCGGCATAACCGTTAGCTGTGCTGAGGTGTGGCCGACTGTAAATCACTCATCTCAAGTGGGAGACGAGGAATGCAGAAGTCACAGAAAGGCCAGACTTAGATTGGTTAGCGAGGGGTTGACTATTTTTATTACTTTGCTGTTTAATTCATCAGGAATTCACCGTCCCGTTTACACCTTGCTTTCTTTAAAAGGAGCATTTATGATGAACATGATTCCAGCCAAATCCTGCAGCCTGCAACGGCACGCAATGCACGACGGATCACAATACATGTGACGACATTTCGGCTGAACTGTTTTTCCTGGCGGCAGGTGTAAAAGCGACGGGCAACGTAAACAAAGACGAAAGGAGAGAGCGTGAGTGTGCGTGCACTTTAGCCAGCACGAGAAGGAGATATAAGGGGAGAAGGAAAAAAAGACAAGCCAGGATAAAAAGCAAGATGAGGGCATTGACGCAATTCGCGAGCCCCCCACCTGAATGGGCCGGAGCTGATAAGGGTGAAATCGCTCAACGGCGCTTCAATCGTTCAGGTGGGGGTGAGTGTGAGAGCCAACTGCGTCAGAGAGTAAGCGGCACGCGAAACATGCTGGGCTGACAAAACAAGCGGGCGAGGAGGGGTGGGTGTGGATGGCACACATCAACATACGCAGTGGGTTTTGCATCTGGATGCCATGCCGCCAGTCTCCCATCATCGCCTGCAATGATACGTGACCAGGAAGGAGGGTAGAGGAGATGGAGGGGATGGATGGAGCATTTCAAGCAGACCTTCAGTGTGCGTGTAGTCCTGTCTCTGATACACCTGGATGAACAGCTGCGCCCGCCATCTACCTTTTTATTAGGTTCTCAATATTCATGGCAAAATCAGAAAGCAGTTTGTTTGTGCAGTAATTTGCATTAATGCAGTTTGTTAAACACTACTAGAAAGATTCTGGTTCAATGTCTTCTGTCTAGCAAGATCAGTGCAGCACAAAACATTAAACATCAAATGACAAACACCCAAATATTCTGTCATCGTTTACTCACATATTACACACACACACACACACACACACACACATATATATATATATAAAACATATACATATATATATATATATATATATATATATATATATATATATATATATATATATATATATATATATATACACACATATATATATATATATAAAAATCATGAAACTTACACATTTTAACAGCAATTTATTAAACGATTAACAAAAATTATATTAAGGCCCTATTTGTTTTTTGTTTTTTATCAATTACTATTTTACATAATTTTTCCGGATTCCATTTGAATGGTTTCATTAAATGTTAATAATCAAAAGAATCTCTTAATTAATTTATTTTATTACAAAGTTATTATTTTATTTATTTCATTTTATTCAGAAATACTATGTTTTTCTGCTAAATAAATTATGATAAAAAAAATTCCTGGTAAATATTCCTTAATTTTTTTTTATATTATTATTAGTAGTAGTAATATATCATTAAATTAAGTAATATATATTTGTCACAGTTTCTTCTAGTTACCAAACTTTTACCCAGGTTGTTGTAAAGACTTAAGTTTTCTACTGTATATGATGATATTTTTGTTGAAAGAAATTGCTAAATCCTCATAAAGTGACTCTCAGAACAGTTTTAGATATTATGTTCATATTCTTTTTTCAGCAAATAAATGCACCCTTGGTGATCATAAGAGATTTCATGCTTAAGTGATATACATTTCATGCTTAAGTATGGTGACCCATACTCACTTGAACTCGTGCTCTGAATTTAACCCATCCAAAGGGCACACACACAGCAGTGGGCAGCCATTTATGCTGCGGCGCCCGGGGAGCAGTTGGGGGTTCGGTGCTTTGCTCAAGGGCACCTCAGTCATTGCATTGAAGGTGGAGAGAGAGCGCTGTACATTCTCTTTCCCCCACCTACAATTCCCGCCAGCCTGAGACTCGAACTCACAACCCTTGGATTGCAAGTTCAACACTCTAACCATTAGGCCACTGACTCGTTACCTTAGCTTTAAAATCACATTTCCACTTCATTTTCAAAAAACTAATTTCACGGAGGATAGAAAGTCATCAAAATGAGGGTGAGTACATTTAAATTTTTTGGGTGAACTATACATACACTCTAGTAGACAAAAGGGCAATTAATACAAACTATCAGAACTAGAAAGTGCATAAAAAAATGCCTTACATCAGCTTAAAAAAATTAATCACTGCATGATCAGCATCCATTGGAAACGATGCTGTGTTAACGAACTAGTTTACAACATTTTCTTTATCAGCTCTTTTCATTCTCATCTCCCTGGGGGATGTTTCTGTTTTAAAGCCTCAAGTCACGCTCATTTCCTTTTTTTTTCCACATTCGCATTTAAGGCACTGTGTTTAAACATTATTTTCTAATCTATTATTCAACAAAAATATATTGCTATAAAAACATACATACATGCATACATACACACACATACATATATATATATATATATATATATATATATATATATATATATAAATAACTAACGATGACATGATATACTGTTGAAAACATTCTCTTGTGTCATTTACTCTAACACATATCCATAACTAGTGGGTTTATAATGTTCTTTTTCCTTTAAGTGAACTGCATATGGTCTTGACTTGCTGCCGTCTCTTCCAGTGAGCAATGCAGAGCTGATATAAAACTCAGCCGCTGGACTTTAGCCAGGCAGACAATTCTTGTAGTCCTGCTACGTGCAGAGCGTGCAGCTGCACTGCTGTTCTCTGGCAGACTGACACCACACTGCACCATTATCAAACACGTCGAGGAGAAAGCAGTGACAAGACACATGTCCTAAGATAAATCAAACACATAAGATTCAGTTTTGCTGATAAAAATAGGCCTAACTAGCAACTAATACTCAAAACCACACATACACCTAACAGTATAAACCAACCCTCATATGCACCATTTTTTTTTTAAACAGGCTTCGTTATAGTTCATTATGAAGTCTACAGGTGTTTTACACATTAGCTTTCCACCTTCAAGTAACAATCTCATAAGATCCCTGTTTGTGGCACGCAAGGTTTCCTGATGTAAGGGAAAAAAAAACAAAAAAGCACGTAACTACATTTCAGTGCAGTCGCAAAGAAATACTATACATCCTTCCCACTGAGGTGGGACTTTCCAAAGGGAATGAACTGCTCTAATGAATACACTCAAAAACAGCCCATTCTGAGCATTTCTCTGGGTCACGTAATGTAAACATGACCGCTTGGCAATTCATTGTGTTGTATTGTTCCACACATTCTTCACCCTGACACCCAGAAGGGGCCGAGCAGGTGGTAGTGGAGCCCCTGGGTCAACGGCAGACGAAAACTTTTTTCTGATTTAATTCATAAATGGGCCATTTGTTACATACGGAAAGAATTCTCTCTCAGCTAATGCTGGAAATTATACTGGGGTTTCTGCAAGTTTTACAAAGGTCAATTTAAGACATTACAGAAAATCTAAGGACAAAATAGAAGGAAACTCGATATGTGAAAGTGAGAAAAAAAAAAAATTATATATATATATATATATATATATATATATATATATATATATATATATATATATATATATATATATGGGCCAATATTAGGACTGGGACAACGCGTCGAGGTCATCGATGACGTCGACGCAAAAATACGTTGACGCAAAACATGCACATCGATTTGTCGACCTGTTTTTATTTCTCTAATAAACATTTGCAAAACTCTTATGCCCGCTGAATATACGCGATGGCCGGATCAACATTCTGTCCAACGTTATATAACAAATCCAGGGGTTTTTCTGCATTGATCTATTTTTTTGGCGGCTGTCAAAGCCTTATTTGATCGGTGAGTGATGTAGAATAGAATGACTGCTGCGCCTGACAGGGCGCGTACGAGAGAGAGCGCCGGCTGTGCACAGTCTTCAAACGACACGAGCGCTTCTTGCTCTCTCTCTCCCTTGTGTATATTAATCAAAATCATTAAACACGATAGAAAAAGGGCGAAACCCCAAAGTTTCACGCACGCTCGCACACTCACAGTCTTCAAACTACGCGAGCGCTGTCTTGCTCTCTCGCTCTCTCTCTCTCTCCCTCGTGCATTAGGGCTGAACGATATGGACAAAATTTCATATCTCGATTTTCATGCCAGATATCTCGATATCGATACGATATGACTACGTGTTCTTTTGCTAAGAACGACCTGCACAACACGTCACTCTGGTTTACATCGTCTTTACTGAATCCAAAATACTTCCAAATTATAGAAGATGATTTATGTTTTGGCACCAAGTCAGATTCTGCACTGCCACCGGCCGCATTATCTCCCTCACTCATTTCTTTCTTTCTAATTTATCCGCTGTCTCTGTACAGTGTGCATAGACGTTGGAACAGGAGGGGCTGGGGGGCGGCCAGAGACAGGCGCGCTCAGAGCTAGTGCTGTCACTTTTGTGAAAAAATTGATTGATTTTCCATGTCTAAAAAAAAAAAAAAAAAGGGTTTCCTTTTTCAACGTCAAATAACGGACGAAGGTAAATAGAGCGCTGGAAACGTTTTATTGAACGTAACCGACACTAGGTATGCATATTGTAATGTGTAAAAAGGCGCAAAATAAGGCCATTACAAATTCATTGGACAGGAAAACAAGTCGATCAACATTTTCAGAGTCCAGAGCAGAGCGTTTTTTTATTCACTATATGTCCAGCTGTTGAGAAGACACGCTCCGAGCGCACTGATGTCCCAGGGACACTCAGGTACAGCTGCGCAAGGTGGGGGTATTACTGGTGCAAAATTTGCAACTATATCAGTTTTCATTTATTTATTGATCTACATTAATTTAAAAAATACAGGTTGATATGTATCAAACTTAAACAATAACATAGGGACCAATTCTCACTATTAACTAGTTGCTTATTAGCATGGCTATTATTATCATATTAACTGTTTATTAGTACTTTATAAAGCACATATTCTGCATAACCATATTCTACATCCCTAATCTTACCCAAAACCTAAATTACTATTAATAAGCAGCAAATTAGGAGTTTGAGGAAGAAGTCGTAATTGATGGTTGTTAGTCGAGAACCTTAGATAAAGTGTGACACTAGCTGTAAACTACTAACATGAGTGTAAGTAAAAGGTGGCAATGTTCATTCTGGGGTGAGCTATCCTTTTAAGATTAAAATTGCATGGAATTTAAATATTATAATGTACCAAAAATATCCATCAAAATCAATGAAAACTACTCAAAGAAGCCACGTCCTGTTTTGTTCCTGTATCTCCACTCATCTCCGTCTCTTCCGCCATCTCCGGCCTCACTGAAATATATACTCAGCCTCTGATCCTCCAACATTTAACAACCACAAAGCTCGTTTATAGTTTAATATTAATACAAGACATAAACATATTATCCGTTCATTGTGTTTTATGTAACAGACTCTTTCCCTTTCCCGATTCAGTGTCACATGCCTGCTGAGCATCCTGAATTGTGTTGCTGTACATCTGCGGACCATCACAATGACATTAAAAAATATGCAGTTACAGGACATGCTACCACCTCCCATCAAGCCTTCTGCTATTCACACTACAACATCCTGTGAACAACAAATGCTTTTAGCCCTACACTATATACCATTTTACCTAATGATATATTATCTTTAGCCATGGAAAAATAAATGTTTTAAGCATTAATGTTTCTCTTTTTTGGTGTCAGTCAATGAAGTACTGGGGTCTTCGTTGTTGAATAAGAAACACTTTAAACTCTAATGAGTCAGAAGTCCTAAAGACCTTAAAATCCAAATGATCTGCCATAGTGCCTGATCTAAAATGAGACATAAAACTTATACATAATCTTAAGTAACTCTTGGATAAACGTTGCAAATTTCTTGTGTGCGTGTTTACAGTATGAGGGAAAAGGTGATTGTTTCCCTAAACCCTGAGCAGTTAGATGTTTGTCCAAAGAGTGTTGGGTACGCCTGATAGCAGCTGGTGGTCGCAGGCGTTTCCCTGACCTGGGGAAATATGAGAGCCATGCTGCTTGAGGATAACTCACAAAGGCACTATCAGTGAAATAGTCAGTGGCTCCACAGGAAGATCTTGTTTAAAAAAAAAAAAAAAAAACGGTCAGATTGACATTATTTGTGAGTGCAGATAAAATGTTCAAGAACAACTAAAACTGGGGGAGAGACCTGATGGGTGCATCTATCTAAGGTATTTAATCTAGTTTAGTTTAGTCCAGAACTTTCATTGTTAGAGGGTTTTTAGAGTTGCTACAAATGCAGTATAGAAGGACGTGTGAGAAACTTGTGATTTCAGATGAACTCACATTGGCATGTTCAGGAAATATTCTAGGCCGAGGCTGTTCATTAAAGCCATCAATGACAAAAACACAGTGACCAACTTAAACCGTATCTGTATCAGAGAAGAGTGAACATGCATACTTTCATTTTTAATATAATGTCTTAATAATATTTCCTAAAATTCACTTTCTATTGAAAGACAGGTGCGAACATGTCTCTGCATCAAAGGTGAAGCCTCTTGCCCTCTTCCCATCTAAACTGGCACAGATATGAGTTTAAACCCAAATGTGTTAATGTCTTAATTCGTCCTTTCACTTGTTCCCCCAACCATATGTTCCCATGCCAGTTGACCAATGATTTTTCCATTCCTTTTCCACAAGATTATGGGATAAGAAAATAATAATTTTGTTTTTAATAGCCAATGCACTCAGTTACTATCAGATTAAATATTTCAGAGATCAGTAAGGAAGATGTGACGTATGGTGTCCAATAATTGGAATTTGTGCTATGCATTTAACTCTTTCAAGTGCACACACACAGCAGTGAACACACAGTGGGTAGTCTGGGTACTGAGGGTTGAAGAGAGTGCTACTTACACACTACCTTTGGGTTACAAGTCCAACTCTCTATCCATTAGGCCTCAACTGCCCCAATCAAGTAGTTTTTCCTATAAAATCTCCATGACTTTCTAGGCCTTTAAAATTCAAACATATCCAGGCTTCCCTTTCCTAGATGATGTTTTTATAAATAAAAGATGCACTTAATATGGTTATGCTACCTATTACTCATTACAAAAGTACAAGTAGTTGTGTACTCTACTCTGACGCACATCGTTAGGTTTGTTCACTAACTACTGCTGATTTGCCACAAAAAGCATAATTTTTCTATTGTTGCTTTTCATCTCATCCTACACAAATTTGTAAGATGTGAAGTTTTGCATTTTATGTAGCTGGTTAACTGCAGCGCATGCGTGGGTGGTCATGTGACATCAACATGGCGCTGCCCATGAGGGGGCGACCCGCATGAAACTTTTCAACGTGGGATGATAACAGTAGCATATTAATAATGATCATGAAAGCTCTGCCTGATTGGTCAGTGATGTTTCTCAAAATCGCTCTTTTGTTTATGCATACAACTTTTTTAATTGGCACAAAAACCACGGAGTGCACCAGGCATCATAACTGTCCTCTAATGCCAGCTGTAGGCTACTTACTTTCGTTCTTCCATTGATCCTGTAGCTGCCCAGGTTTCCGTTACAGTGTCGGATCACATCATCCATGCGGCTCATGAGAAACGCTATCCTCTCACAGCCGGGCTCCTTCCCCTCAACCCAGGTGATCTTATCCCCCCGAATGTCCTTAGACGAGTCGCTCCTCTGACTGACCAGCTGTCCGTCGGTGAAGTCGCCGGTCATGTAAAGCGCCCTCACGTCCTCCAGAATACTCAGTCCAAACTCCTCGCCTAAGAAGTTGTCAATGACACATATGCCGTACTTGTTCATGCAGGGCACGATGTAGTCCGTGGCCAGCTTCTGGGGAGGCGAGCGGGTCTGTACGTTGGGTTTCACACAGTCAGAGCTCGGTTTGGTTTCAGAGTGCGTGGCGGACTTGATAAAATCTGGCGTTCTTTCGCCGGGTGACGTCACGGTGGAGTTACTCTGAGAAGTGTTGGACGGTTCTGAAGTGTTGTACTGTACGGGGCTGTGCTCTTCGACTGGCGGCGTCTGCTGCTGCTGCTTGTCGGCCTCCTTGCAGACCCGCTTGTGCTTCTTCCAGTCCTGTTTCTGGTGCTCTTTGCTGCAGTAGAACGAGCTGCGACACCGTCCGCACTTCATGAGGTTCTCCATTTTCCCGCACAGCTCGCAGTACTGGCGCTCTCGCTCCAGACGCTCGCTTTCCCTTGAGTTTCCCTCCATGTTTCAGCGCTGTGTTACAGTATCAGCCTGCAACTTCGCCACAAGTATCCACTAGCGAAATTGAAAGAAACGCTGCCGCTGGGCCTCCGCCGAGGTTTTCATTCCAGTTGACGGCGAGCAACGTAACGCTCTCACATTCCCGAGACATCTATGTTTTGACACTTGTGAAGTCTCAGCGCGAGCTGTGAATGTGATGGAAGCGCATGGCGCCGGCCGATCCTTTTCTTCAGCGAACAGCGCACGTCAACCATGTGCGCATGCGCACTAGATGCAGGCTAGACCGAGAGGGCATGATTCACATGTGCTTCTCACAACTTTGTGTGGGCGGAGTGAAAATGAATACAAATAATAATAAAGATTGCCCCAAAAAAACCTTAATGGGCAGAAATACTGCATAAAAAACACACAAATTAATAAATAACAATAATAATAAAAAAATAACTATGTTTTATTTTTGCTGTAGCAAATTTCATACATAAAGGCAGTTCAGAGTGTTATATATTATGTAAAATTGTCTTTAATATAATAACATAAAAATAGAAAAAAATAATTTCAGTTTCATGTAAAAACGAAAATTAATAGAAAAAAGAAAAGAAAACTGCATGGACTACTACACTTTTCAGTGTTTCTGAAACTGTTGTGCATTTGGTTTGAATCAAATAAAAAGTCTACTGTGCATCTCAAAATATCATATCACTCTGTGCTTCTTTACTCACTGATATCATATCATAAAGCAAGGACCAAACAAAATCTTGATTTGTACCCCAGTCATGTAGCGTATAAGAATGCAGAGGCTATTTCCATTTCCCAATTGATCTTGTTCTTATGGGATCAATACAGATTAGCTTTGCACTGTAAAAGATAAAGCTGAAATGATACTCGGCTTCCTCGGCGCCATGTTAATTATTATTATAAAATCTTTTCATCCTTCAGATCTTGGATCGGTTTAGACCATTTGATTTAGTGCACAAAGGTTTTTATTTTTATTTTATGTAGCACTTACACAGTTACATAAATTCTTCTTTTTTTTTTAATCTTGTATTTTAACTTGAGTAAATATGCTTTGACAATTCACTGTAACAGCAAAATAATTCAGTGTTCCCCTACGACAAACGTCTTTGGGTACCTGTAATGAAGCTGATAAAGTCAATAAACATAAAGTATATGCCAAAATATGCTGCTTGTGTGATGGGAAACTTGTGAATGAGATGACGATCATTCCCTTACCTCAATTACAGGCAGAAAACTTTGTAGTGTCGTAACACTTTTATGTGGAGCATTTGGATGATAATCAAGTCTGTGTTTGAGAATCTCTTGTCCTCGCTGGGTTTGGGGGTGAAGTGATGGCCATGACTTTGTCTGTCTAGTTTTGGCATGGCTGGTGTTTGGAGTACAATTTATCAAAGAGGGCTTTGTTGGCCTAACTGGCCTTCAGAGCTCTGATACGCTCACAGGACGTGTTTATTTACAGTCTCAGTGTGCGTGTTTGTGTTTATCTCTCTCTGTGTCTGGGTAGTTACACAGACTGCATCTCAGACCCTGCATATTTCAGTAATACAGAGCTCAGGGTGGGCCAACATCCAGGACTGGTCCTCGTCGCTGTCCCTATGGAAGGCTATCCCAAGCCTGAGGCCATTGCCTCCTCCTCCCTCTCTCTTGCTCTAACTCAGGAGGAAGGGGTAAGAGAGAGCAGAACACTGACTATGTGTTTATCTGCTATCTTGCCACAACAACAAAAAAAACAGTATTGTTTGCTATCATAATTACATACAGTATACCTGTACCAAAACATAAGTGTACAATCACTTGCGCCTGTTTACAGCTGTATACATGATGCATGACAACATATTATAAAACAGATGATTTATGCTTTAATTCATTTATTTTATTCTCATCCTTACAAATCAAATGATTACTATTTTCTACTGTTAAAAAAATGGGGTCAGTAAGACAAAACAAAACAAACAAACCTGTATATATATATATATATATATATATATATATATATATATATATATATATATATTATAAATGAAAAATAACTTTATTCCATCAATAAATCATGCAAAAATAGATCATGATTTCACAAACATATTAAGCAGCTTTTAACACTGATATTATTAAATATAATGTTTACTTAACACTGAATCAGCATATTAAAATGGTAACTTTTAAATGGCAGTATATATTTGTGAGTTTTGGAATTGAAACTTCACCAAGATAGCATTTAAAAGTATTATAATTCCAGTACATCATTGCATTAATGCTGCAAATTATTATCACTTTTTATTATTTGTTTCATAGATCAATCTTATATTTTCAGCAGCCATTATTTTATTTTCTCTAAAGTAATGCAAAAGCATTCATTCTACTGAGCTGCTAATTTGCTGCAGAAAACGTTTATTTTTTTATCTCAACACAGTTACAAATGGTTGTGCTACTTATATTTATAATATATAATGAAAGCAAACTGGACTTTCCAGCTGGCAGATTCACTGAACATGTCACAGCAAACACCAATTACAAGATGCAAGAGTTTCAAATGCATAGGTACATCTAACAACAGAAGAATGGGCAAAAAAAAAAAAAAATAATAATAATGTTGAGCCACTACAAGCCAATAACATTTATGAGAAATTCTACAGAAATCATGAAATGAAACTTCACCTGAATATTTAATAACCTGACTTAAATGCCAAGGGTCTGCTAAATACAGATTGGACATTATTTGATGAGCAATGTGTGTATAATATAGAACATGTCGTAATGTTTGGGTTAATTGAATAAAACCTTGGTAAATACATGTATTAACCTACCAAAGTGTTTCTAAATTACTGAATGGTAGTAGCTATGTTTATTTTATTACGTGAAATAAGCACCTCTTGTGGAAACACTGTTTTTTTTTTTGTTGTTTATGTAAAGGAAAGTATACAGTAGGTTATCAGATTGACAATCTAACTGAGTGTCACTGTGTAAGCTTTTTTCCTGCCAAACACCTCAGTGAGGTGGAGTGCTGGAGTTTAGTCTTCAGTAAACAGGTTAACCTCTGCACACCTTGACCCATATAAGCAGCACCAGCGCCCTTGATCTATTGTCTTGAAAACAATAGTGGTGTTGACCTGAGTTTGATAAACACACACACACACACACACACACACACACACACACACACACACACACACACACACACACACACACACACACACACACACACACACACACACACACAGGCTGTTTCTTTCCTCCTCAAGCAACATACCACATAAATTCCAGCCCCTATAGTCACATTGTCTCTTTTATGAGCTTTGACTCAACTGCAATGTGAGATATTTTTCTTCTGCTTCTGAGTGACTTGTTTTTTGAAGTTTAGACCACCTTCCCAGTTCCATTAGTCAAAGATCAATAGATGGTCAAAAACAGGGTCAAAGTCTTTCTTCCCCAAAAATAAGTTTTGATATTATTGGCTGTTGTACAAAACAACGCATTAAAGGGATACTCCACCCCAAAATGATATTTTTTTTTTGTACTTTTTGTACAAAAAAACTGTAAAAACAAACAACAACAAAAAAATCTATGGGTTTGTTCGTTCCAAACCTGTTAAAGCTTTGTTCGTCTTGGGAACACAATTTAAGATATTTTGGATGAAAACCAGGAGGCTTGTGACTGTCCCACTGTCGAGGTCCAGAAAAGTATGAAAGACATTGTCAGAATAGTCCATCTGCCATCAGATGTTCAACCATATTATTATTATTATTATTATTATTATTATTATTATTATTATTTTGTTTTATTTGCATACAAAAAATAATTTAGATGCTTCATAATGTTACAGTTGAACCACTGATCTAATTAATATCTAATTATAGAGTAATTAAAGATTATTTGATTTAACTTTAATGTTTATTTTTATTTGTTAGTCCTGAGTTTGATGCATTATGTTTGATGACAGCTAGGCCTGTTTAATACATAAAAAAGTATTTTTCATACCAAAGTAAAAAAAATTGTACTCTGACTTAACTACTTCAAATCCATACACACTTAAGGAAAGAAACTGATCCTTTGTTGAGAATGAATGAACCTCTCAGAATACACTTGACTTGTGTCTTTCTCCACTAGAGGTCACTGCACACCAAACTATCAGAAAACCTCTGCAACAATCTGCCGTCCATTATGTTGTGCATCATCATTGAAAGGGCACACTTTTGTGCCTGTGTCTCTATACAGCATGAGTGGCATGTTCCTTCAGTACAATAAAAACACTAAACATTGTTAAAGCAACTGATTTTAGTCATGTTAGAACCAATTTTCTATTTTACATGAATGAAATCAAGGCTGTGAGGAATGGATGCACAAAAAAATTCAAATACAGAGTCTACTCATTCAAGATACATGACTTTTTTTTTTCTTCATCTGAACAGATTTGGAGAAATTTAGGCTTCAGTGAATGGCTGCCGTCAGATTGAGTCCAAACAGCTAATAAAAAAACATTGCACAACCCCAATCCATCAATTAACATATAGTGCATTGAAATGCTGCATGTTTGTTAGAAAATCCTTGTAACACTTTATCCTTCCTCACTTATCTAAGACCAGACACCAGGATGGAAAAGCAAAAACATCTCCTTTAATCTGCAGGGGTCTAAACAGTTAATGGTTCAATTCACAGCTCACAGACAGAAGCCTAACACTCTGACCGTTTGATATGGAATCAGTAAATTAAATTCATGCCTAAATTTGCAGTTTATTCACACTGACTATTCATATGGTATTACAGGGGCCGCTGCACTTGACAAGTATAGACCTGTGATTGTGGATTTCATTAACACCTCGGCTCCCAACAGCAGAAGAGCTCCATTTTTACATTTAGTAGAGGGTAGGGGGTTGATGGTGGAGTTAAGGAGCCGGGTTAGCAATGTAAATGTTGCAGGTTCAAGTCCCATTAGAGATGAATATGTGCATATCAATGTTTCTTTTTCTTTCTTGCTACTATTCCTGACACTGCATTGTCATATACGGTATTTTCATCACATTTCGCTTAAATATTATGCATTTAGTTATTAGAAAGCTCAGAATGGAATTACAAAAAGAATGATTGCTTCCAAAACAATATATAATAGAACAGAAAAATCTCTTTATGTGTTTGTTCCACAGAAGAAAGAAAATGGACTTTGAGTAAATGGTGACAGGATGTACTTGTACTGCCCCCTGCTGGATAGGCCGTTAATAACACAACCTCTTCACCTCTTGCTTGTTGACCGTGCCAACACTCATCCTGAGGCACAGTAGCATAGCTTACATCTGTCACTCCACAGCATACAGAACAACATGTCATCATCAGAAGTCCCCTCCATCCCAGACATATTGTACCTCCCCAGGCCACGAGGCCCCTGTAAGAACCACCCCTCCCTTCTTAATAGCTTGTGGATGTTTTCCTCTCCTGTAATATTCGTGCAAATTATCACCCATCAACTGACTCATGATGTATCGCCTTTTGCCTGGTTGCACTTGTACGCTTGGCCTTGGCAGTTTGTTTTAATGTTAGATGAGATTTTTTCACGTCATCTGGGATTTGAACTGTCGTTGCATAACAAATAAATAGCCAGGATTTTATTTTAATTTCACTCACACTGATGGCTCTGCCCTGAATGCCCAGATCTCTGGCAATATCTTTTATATTTATTCACCACCTCTACAGCATTATTTTTATCTACTGCACATAAACAAGGTCTTATATTTTAATCATTTGTATAAAAAAATTTTTTCTAGGACTGTCTACTCTCAAGAGTTAAATATATAAGTATAACATGTTGTTTTGTGAATGCCTAAAACCCGGGTACAGATTCTCGGTGACAGTCGTGAATATTCATGCCTATTCCTATTAAAGAAGCACTTTGTACATCAGGATTTACAACATGACACATTTCCGGCACTTCCACTGCCTATAGGGCATCTGTGGGATAAGGGTTATGGGTTAAGTTGATCTTCAAGCTAGATTAATTATTCATTTATTTACTCATTAAAGCAGAGAGATATTTAAAGGTTTATGACAGTTTTCAGGTTTGCGCCTCTTAAGATTAAATCATTATCACATATGGAAACTGACAGTCTCACAAAAGTGATAAGTGATTTGCACGAAACCTCAAAGTCGCTCTAAGTCAAAGCAGACAGATAAGAAATATTATAAAAAATATATAGTAGCAGCCTTTTTGTTTCATCAAGTACCGAACACTGGGCCAGTTTGTATCTCTCATGCAGTCTTTATTCTTCTTTTTCTCTGAGATACACGGATCCTTTAACACATCCATGACCTTTGAACGTCCTGAACTGCGAGAAATGCAATGTTTACTTGGTTGTAACTTCCTTGCAGGGATTTTTCATCTGTGATTGTAGATTTCAAGCCAGACGTTTTTGCGCGGCCTGTCACAAGACTTCTCTCTTTCCACTTGACATTTCTGATGCTGATGTGACAGCTGAGCGTGTGAACGTGAATCCTTTTAACAGGAAGACTCACAGCCAGATGACTTTAGAGAAGTGACAGCACTTTATTGGGCGAAAGACAGCACTGGCGCTACATTCTCTTGCCGGCAGAGAAGTGCAAAGCATACTCACATAAGCAACCAGTCTTTTCTTCTCTGCCAGCGGCCTGGTCGGATCTATGTGAGCATTCACGTCTGCATTTTAACACCTGTCAGAACTTGGCTTGGCAAACTTGCATGTGTGAATCGCTTGTCAGCATGGAGCTTGTTGGCCAACTTCTGCGGAAACAATGAGAAGTTCCCTAATCATCAGGTAGTTTGTTAAACAACATATGTTTATTATTTCGTGAGTGTGTGTGTGTATGTGTGTGTTTGTCAGTCATACTATCCCTTGCATGGCTTACACATCCTCGTTTCTGCAGTAACTCAGCAGACAGGCGGTCAAATGCATATTACATGTGTCCTTCTCACGCAAGGCCTCACTCCTGCTTGCATGACAGCATAATATATGTGTACTGTATGACGGAGGTGCTGTGAATTGGCAGAGACAGTGGAATAATCTACTAGAAGCCTAAAATAAATCATGTCGCTCGGATAATATTGTTTGAGAAAAGAGTGTGAGTTGAGATCCTTGGCACATTGGCTGTAGGGTTGGTTGGCAAATGGAATCTAATTAGAGGAATTATCATTCAAAGCAGATTGAAAGACTTATATTGATTGAAGAATATTGGGGAAAAAAAGAATAATGGATAGATAGATAGATAGACAGACAGACAGACAGACAGACAGACCGACGGATGGACGGACGGACGGATAGATAGATAGATAGATAGATAGATAGATACATAGATAGATGGATAGATACATTTATGTCTATTTCTGTTTGTTGCTTTCCTCTTTAACATTAATATTTTGTTTGGTTGGCATAATTGAGCAAAATAAATAAATAATAACACAGAGATGCTATGGACTACATAGGGATGCAATGGACTAGAATGACCTAGAATGCTAAATTATGAGCAGGGCAGCTTTGAACAACATTTGGGTCTGAAATAGCCATTTTCTGCTTTGTTGAATGCATCCACACAAACACACATATTCGGATTACCCAAGAGGCAACTCAGCACCTACGGCCACCCTTAAAAGTAAACAGTGAAAATAAACAGCATGCTAAAATTGTGCCTCCCTCCTGTTCCTTCTCATGGCTTTTCATATCACTGGTGGAGCAAAGCAAGCGTGACCTCAAAATGAAGCGGTTAAACATCCCAAGTGACATTCTTCAGCTTGTCTTCTGCCTTGAATACAAGATTTCTGTCAGTATAAATAACACTGTCATTTCTCTTTAAACAGAGTTTGGACCAGGCTCTGCTTTACCTTGTCTCAAACGCCAGGCTGTAATTCAAGCACTTTCTACAGAGTATGCAGTAAACTCTTAATCCTTTTCTACATTTCCTGGTTTCGCATCACTTTGTCCATCCAGATGTAATAAACACAGACATTGTCTATTAAATGAGCCAGAAGGAGAAGTCTAAGACATGTTTACCTTATCTTGTAGGCGTTAATTGTTGCCGCATACGGCTGGTGGCACATTTTGATTGACACCTCCCCCACCATGTGCTGCTCTGTTCAGGCTAGTTATTAGATTTCATGTGATTTCAGCTGTAATTTGGGCTTTCTGCATTACAAAGTAACAGAGAAGGTGTAAGAGAAAAGGGAGACATTTTTCACAATGAATAAAATAAAATGACAATACAGTGACATGATACATACATGAGACAAGATTTTCTATAATACCTGGAAGAGAATGTTAACAATCCTGTTCATCTCAACATCACTTGTTTGGGTGGTTGGAAGTACATAGTTTGAATCTGCCATCTTTGCTAATTTGTGACAACTCTGATTGGTTGATGGCATCATAAAAACATACACAGGCCCAAATCTTTAATTCTTCCAGTCTCTCTAAAAGTCAATCAGACCGGTTTCTTGATTAGAGTACATCTGTATTGTAGATTGTATCAAAAACATTTTTTTGCTTCTGCTGAATGAAAGCACCTGGCAGTCACTAAACAAAAACTCTTCATTATCTGGTGTCAAGAGAACAGAGTCACTCTGACTCCCTTTCTACTGTAATAATGGGTTTTAAATTAAATCCTCAATCCCTGATGTTTTATATTCATGACTATAATACACTTGAGGTTGCATTAACTTTTAATGAAGTGGGATTGTTGGGACATGAATTAAGCAAAGACAATTATATATATATATAGGTAATTAATTAATTTATTATGAATTTATCAGGTGTAAATTAACTTTTTGTGATACTGACAGCCATCAGTATAAAGTCCAAAGCTGTTGTTCTATATCATATACATAAACAAAAGTGACTTGGTGCACCTTTGTTTTATATCATGGAAATCTTCTCTTACCAACTGCTTATACTCAGACAATCAAGATTCCACCATTACTCTTGGGATGGTGCCATCTACTGGAGATACAGATTCAGTTATCACATGCATAATGGGATTGAATAAACCTCAGCATAATATATTCAGAACTTTACACTTTAAAGCCTGACTGATGGCCATCCTGTTTAGCGTGGGTCAGGGATCGCCTACAGGGTGGCGTGAGAAAAGTTTTAGTGTTTTCTTGGAATGTCATGCGATATCTCTTTTACGGAGGCTTAAATGCTGACGTGATTCACAGCTGCACTGCAAGTCAGTACCATCAGCATGCCCAAACAGTGAACTGGATGCTGAACATAACATTCAGTGACATTTTCTCTCTGCGTATTTCTACCTCTCATTTTATGCATTTTCTTGTGCAATTTTGTCCAATACAAGATGGTCTGAGCACAAGCCATATACCTTACGTTCGTGCATGTACAGTGAATGTTTTGTATAATAATACTTGCATTTAGAATCCTATATGTTCATGCATCATTTAAGATGAAGACATCTGTGGGTAGTCCAGTCCTGTAAAATCTAATGTAGATGGTTGTTGAGTTAACGTAAAATGAACAGAAACATGTATGAGTCAAAAGTAATGTAGATTTCATGCTTTAGTCTTTTAAATTAATTGAAACGCCACGAGTTGGTCTTTGACCCAATTGCCCATTCACTGCACGCGTACCAGCGGACATATTCACATACAAAAACAATCTTTTCATGCCAACTCTATTCCTCCACATTCTTCTTAGATAACTGCTGCAGATTCTCTACTTTTCTGAACAACTGAAATGCAGTTTGACTATATGAGGAGTGGCAGCCAATCTTTCCCAACACGCACAGAATACATAAACAAGCTCAAGTACACTTTAGATACTAATACATAGATTTTAGGTAATAATACAGTATGTATTATTAATAAGCATTAATATGCACCATTTAGGGGTAAATAAAGTACAAAAGAGTACCTTTTTTTCAAGGTGACCTTTTTTTTCTGTACATATTTTTGTACCTTTCTCTCAGTATTTTATTCTAATTACTAATTACTAGATCATGTTGTCCATTTTTCTTTAAAGTGAGCATAAATTTAGACTACCATAGGAATAATTGTATTATTTAAATGTAATATTATTATTATTATTTTGCATTAGAGGAAGAATAAGGAGATTTTACCCAGGTAAATGTTCAATATAAATATTATTAAATTAAATTATTAAATAATAAGGACATACATTATTTTCTTTTGATTTTGCAATGAAATATCACCCAGGCACTTTTAATTAGATCTATTCACAATATAGCACAGCTTCTCATATCTACGCTTAAAAAAAGCATTAAGCAGTAGAAACACGTCTAAATGATCAGACCTGCATTTATTAACCCCCTTTCTTCTGTTACTGCAAAGTAAAAAGAGGGAAAGCTTGATTTTTAGCTACACCTGTTCTCTTCTTTCTCCAGAGGACTGTGTGCTAATTTGATCATGCTCGCACCTATCCATCTAACCCCACAAGCACGCTGTCTCTCTCACTCACAAACACACTCACACACTCCGTTCACACATAAACATGATGTTCGCTCATATCACTCTCTGGCTGTATTGCCACCCCACCAGGAGCTGCCATGGAAACCGAATCAGATATAAGATTTCACTTCTCAATAAGTGTAGTGATGAAAAAAGAGAGAGAGACACACAGAGCATCATCTGCGGACGGAAAGACGGCAGTAGGGAGCGAAAGAAGTACTAATTATCTTTTCATCCACTCCTGGGAGATTTACATTTCATATGGTATTAGATGGATAGATATATCCTTGAGTACATATCCATTCAGACATGAAATAACTTACTTTAAAGTCTGTCCGAGATGAAATATGACTTCATGGGTGTGATGTTGCAAGCACTGCACAAATTTTTCACTTAATTAGCACAGTCTGCTTATAAAAAAAGATGATCAGAGACAGAGACAGAGAGTGTTTTGCATTAAATTAAAGAATGCTAACAATCACACCTCATACTGTGGCTTTATGTCTTTTTCTTCTCTAAATACAGAGAAATCCTCCTGTGATCCTGAGACAGTAATATTGCCTGAGAAAATGGCATTTTTGCTCTGCTGGCACTGAGAAAGTTAACTTAATTTACATTTCGTGGTAAAAAGTAGCTTTTATTCAATCTTGTTTTATTCAAAGTTTGTGTATTAGCATCTGAAAGATAAATTTTTCATTTGGCCAATCTGAGACATTTAAGTGCAAACCCATTAAATCCGTATATTTTATGCACTAAAATATTAAAACATACGTATGTGCACGCATACAAATCAATTCATATCTCACTAGATTTACCTTTACTTTCTATGTCAGCTTTGTAGGAAACTGCAACTGCTCACAATGTTCCAACAAGGATGAGCTTTTATAGGAACACTTTTATTAGTTTAATAATTCATGCCGTTCTCAGATTTGAAATTTGAATTTTGTGTTCCAGCCTCACTAAACAAGCTGTAGTCATTGTTAATGACTCAGTGGAAATGAAATGTGGGTTAGCTTGTCAATTAATTATCATACATATATTATAGTTCATAAAAAAGATATGATTAAAAAATCCATTAATATGTTGATGGTTGTCAGATATCTGATCCACTGTAAAATGTCAGCAGGATGCTCTGTACATAAAACAAAGGTTTTTTATTTTCTAAAACAGACAAATCTAATATGTGTTCAAAGATTATGTCTATAACTTTTAAACAATGACCAATAGCAGATATCTAATATAACATACTGTGGTAAGAAAAAACATACACCAGCAGGTGATGACAAGTGTATATCTTTTTAGTGAGTCACTGATTCAAAACATTGATTCAGTACTGAACTAAAAAGAGACTTATGGAATCGTTTACTGATTCATTCAGTCAGTTGATTTGTTCAAAACAATGATTAGTTGAGGAATTAAACAAGCAAAATCAAAGACTTCCTTACTGTCAAGTAGGTGAAAAACATTATGTGTCATGGAATACTCTGAAAAACAACAAGATTTTAACAACCAAAGAAACAAACAACACAACATACAGTATACTCAGGTGGCAAAGAACCTGAATTACACACAGCTGAAGGTTATGAAACAATAATAAGTGCAAGGGTGAAATTTGCGATATCTATCAAAATGGGTTGATTTCACAAGGGAAAATGTGCTGAAAACTGTAAATATGACAGCACCTCAATGGTTCATTTTGCCATAGCTTTGTTTGGAACTCTTTTCGTTGCCATAGCAAAACTGCACTGTAACTAGAAATATTACTAAAATATTCCTAAATATGAACTTATCGAAACAACATTTATCTTGAAATGAATAATATTTGCTCACAATTGACCTCTCTGTAACCTGCTTTCTCTGCAGTGTCTGTTTCATCTAGATGATTTAGACCTCTAATGCAGACAGATCTATTAGTCAGTGTTATGCAGTGCTGGGAATCATCTCTAATCATCTGACATGCAGTTCACAAACACTACAGTGCTGCTTCTGTTGTATGTGACAGTGTTTATCTTTTACTTACTGTGCCATTTGATTATTTTGTTTTACTCAAATAGCCTATATATGTTTTAGCCGCTAACATCTTTCATTTCAATATTTCTTTACCAGACGGACAGATTTAATGCATCAATACATGCGTGGCCGGTTCACGCACTTGAATTGCTGTGAATTGCTTTTCTTGGTTTGCTGCCAGGACGATGACACTGCCGGGGAGGATTGAATATTTTCAGCAGATGAAAATCTGAATCATCAACAATGTCTCAAAGACATCCGAACATATTCGCTCAGAGCTGCTATTGCACTCCCAACCGTGACAACTCCCAAAGTTAACCACACACCCTTTCAGTCTAGGTCCTCTGTATATGGCTAATTTTCCAGTGCAGGCTGGTCTTGTTCTGAAGTGTTGGAGACGAAAGGTCTAATTCTGTCACATCTAGATTAAGCTGCATGGGAAAGTGCTGTGGAAAACCCTGTATTTTGGGCTGACTTTATTTTGGCCTCCCAAGCCCTGCAGGAATGACCTGGCAAACAGCTAAGGTTAGTTAAGCTCCCACTGGGAATTGTGTCCTTCTCTGTCTGACAGTTGGGCTGCATGAATCATATTTACTCATGAATTTGTTTACTTTGCTTAACAGTGGCTGATGTCTGCAGTGCGTGACTAGACTGGGGTCAGTTAGGAGGTTTATGGTAGGAGTGTTTGCTTTTGTAATATGCTGCATGTCAACTATATATTCCAAAGATGCAACATTATCCGTTTACACATACTATTTGTGAGCTAAGTCTAAGGTGCCATTGCATTTCAGGTTCAAATGTTGACAAGCACTTGCTGTAAATCTGTTTTTATGTCTAAAATGGTCTGCAACAACATGGATTGGTATAATTAATTCTGTCTGATCGCAAGATAATTTTGTACCTGCAGGTTCACATTTGAGGAAAACTTATGCATAGTCACATCTTTTCTTAAATGAGATCAGGGTAAATTAATTGCAATTACCAGAACTAGATTTTTCCATCGTCTGAATATAAGTGCTTGTCTGTTAAAAACTCACTGCTGTGGTGTTCTGAGTGGTTGCTTTAATCTTGTAATGTTAGAAAATTGTGTCAAGCTCCCTGGAACTTCTTGTAAGTGTATTTTTGGCAGATTGCTTACAACAACAACAACAACTAAAAAACCTTTCCCGTCATCTTATAACCCAGTACTTAAATGACTGTGTTTTGGATTTCTACAATATTTCCCATGAACTAACAGCTAGCGATTACAAGCTATAAATCCACTACCTGCATCATTTATGATGTCCAGTGGAGAGCCTTTTACAAAGTACACTTCAGCATTTCTTGATAAAGAGGTCAGGTATTTTTAGCTGGTTGGAGATGAAAAGTTTCGGAAGGGGTGGGTATGTAAAGGTGACATGCAATGGAAATTGTGATCATCTTTTCTTTTCAGTTCTGACATACATTTCATTCAAGTGAAATGACTTTCTGAATGAGAAAAAATATAGGACAGGACTTGATATTGTCCATCAGGAATTGATCAGATTGTTGTTGATTGCTAATGGCTGCAACATGAGTCAGACTGATTAACCTATAAGAGAAGAAACGACATGCAAGGGATTTAAAAAAAATAATGATGTGCACTGATAAATTATTTATAATAAGCACAGCCGTAATTAATAAAAATGTGTCAATTTAGATTTTATGGTGGTGGTAATTGTTGCAATCACACAACTGTATTAACCTGGAGGACTACAAATCAACATGTTAAGACTTAGATTACACATACTGTTCCGATTACATCATTTCTAGAACATGCTTTCAATTCACTGATTTAAAAAACTATTATTGTTAATTTGTAGTTCACTTTGTAGCAATTAATTTGATATCTCAAACCATCATCATTATTTGTTCATAACTGTACAGACACAAACACTAAAATCGCTCATGAAATACCATTACACACTCGATATATGTCACAGATACATGAAACACAAACTACACATTTTTACAATCTAGACCTATTTGTACTAAAAATGGATAACTTCACTCACATTCTTCACTTAATTCAGTGTAAGTGTAGCAAAGCTAAACTTAATTAAGTAAATGCAGCAAGCCAACCAAATCACTTGTAGTTAACACTAGTTAAAACGCTTGCATGCTAAACATAACTTGTTTTTATGATGCATATATATGGTTAATTATGTAACGAGGAAGCAGAGGCCTGTCACTTCACCGAGATTTGTAATGTTTTTGCATTTTAAGTGAAAATATATATATTATTTATGTAAATTAGCCATCCTCAGCACAAGCACCACTCCTCATCATAATGCTTGAATAATATATAATTCAAAAAAATCATTTGTATTAGTTGAGTGCGTTTCTGAAAGGTGTAAGTTGTTAGGAACTTAAGAATAGTGAGTAAACCAAAAAAAAAAAAAAAAAAAAACCTATCAGCATTCCTGGAACCAAACACATGACCTTGAATTCAGCACATCCACAAATTGCTCCAGCGTTTTACTTCAGCACATCTATCCTGAGAGACGGTGGACTGCATTTCACAGAAACGCGCTCAATAATAAACCTTGATGAGTGAAGCCGAGATTCCTCCGAGTCTGAATTGCCCGTTACTCTCAGCGGGAAGAGATGACAGGGATGGAGTCTGCCTCCTGTGCATTTTGTCATCAAGAATAATAAATGTCAATTTCCAAGCAATCCAAATATAAGCTAGTATTCACATTGGTAATCACTGAGATGAATAGATGTGGGTGTGCGAGGTCTATTTTCTCTCTGACATTAACGGTTTCATAGGAGACGAATTGATAGTGACAAGTTTATAGAAAAGTTGTTGCTGATGTAGTTTGTGTTTGTTTACACACGACTGCCTGACATTCAAATTATGAGAGCTCAGAACATAATAACCAATTTCTGCTTCCTGTTGATGTTGATGCCCCGGGTTTCCCCTTTTTTTTTCTCCCAAAAACAATCAGTCTATTTCTCCTTGAGCAGCAGGGACAAGATTTCATAGGTAATTATTAAACATTCTGCTTGGCACCTCAGGAGATCAACGCACTGTAAACGATGCCATTTCCAAAGCCAAGCTTCTAGTGTTCTAAAAGAAGCAAGATTGCAGTGACTAGAAAATTTGAATAAGCCCCTTAAGGAGAAATTTGTGGAACATGATCAAATGTTATTACCTCAGAGCTTGCTCATTTGATTCCAAATACCAAAGGACTTCAATTTCAAGGGTTTGTCACAAGCAAAATGATTTGAAAAGACCAAAGTGCTCCTTGTACCTTACTGTGCATGATCTACTAATTAGATTAATGAGACTAATGCCAAGAATCATTGGTCATGTATACACTACATCTAAATGTATTTGTCACTTCACCCTTTAATTGCCTGGTGGCCTATATATTACAGACAGTGTTGCCAGATCTTGCCATTAAAACCTGGATTTGACAAAACACGCCTGAAATAAAACTTATCTTAAATAAGCTGAAGATAACGCCTAAGCTTAACAACTAAATGTGTGACTGTACTCAGTAAAAAACTACAAAAATTGCACACTATTTGTAACCAGCATCATAAAAACGCCCCTTAAGATGTTTATAAGAATCAGATATGGCAAAACAGAGCAAACTTTGTTTAAAAGCAGCTTTGCAAACATAAACAAAACAACACCTCTGTCACCCGTGGTTTATTTAAAATTAACAGACATAATGCGCTTTTGGTCCCTAATATTACATAAATAGATTTGACAAAATTAGTCCAAAATAAACCTTGCCTTACAAAAGTAATCCCAAATGACCCAAATACATGACTGTACTCTGTAAATAATTACATAAAAAAACTGTAACCTACTCATACGTGACTTTATTGAAAAACAAGTCCAAAGACGCTTATAATAAACAGACATGGCAACCCGCAGAGAGACTGTGCTTTGTTTAAAAGCAGCAGTTTATGTACCAATTAACACACAATAACAATTACGGCCAGGGATTTCCAAACTTTTTTTTTTTTTGTCAGACCTAAAATATCAACTTACCTCCTGTGATTTAAATGAATATTTATATAATTTAACAACACATCCACATGTTAATGGGTCCTCTGTGTCAGTTCGTGCGATCACATGATATGCAGGTTAACAAATCATATTTTTAGTGAGTGTTTTGTTTTTGAATTTGTAATTACAAATTTATATACTACATATAACTTATTCCATTAATGATTAGCTTTTCATCACAAATGTCCTGCAGTTCCTTCATGGACCCCCATAAAGGAAACCTTAATTTGAGGGATCCAGTCCATCATTTAACTATGGTTGTTATATATGAAACTTTGCAGTGTGCACATGTTCACTCTGACATTGATTTATATTCGGTGCACAGTTGAGGAGTTTGAAACAGGACCCACAGAAAGGTCGGCCCGAGCTCCCAGCATGTTCTGTCTGTAAACAGCTCTCCAAGCAAACCAAACAGAGCTGCAATCCTGATCCCCGTACAACTCTTCGCTTTGAAGTCCCTGCATCCTGACAGCAGAGTGTCTGTGAGGGGACCGGGACTAAAATGTGTTCATTTTTTTAGCAGATAGCCCAGCGACCTCCCTCCATGTTTCTAATTAAACTTACGGCTAGTCCCTCAGTACCTCCACATGCATTGTTGAGTGTTCGATGCCACCGTGGGTAATCCATTGAAAAGGGGCTTAAAGATTTTCAAAGGAGTCTTCTTCAAACGAGCCACCATCACCTTATCCGCACTCACATGGTGATGGGGATAAATGAATTTCTGGAACAGTCCGGCTCGAGTGCACACACACACACACACACACACACACACACACACACACACACACACACACACACGTACACATGCAGATGTGATTTTCAAATGAAGATCATTACCACAGTGCATTTCACTGACTCTCTGCACAGCAAAATTATTGAACCCAAAGAAAACAGTAGTGGTGGAGAAAAACGAGAAAGAGAGTTCACTAAGATCACAGAATATTCAGAGGAAACGAATAAAGACAATCTTTGAACCAAGAGGGAAATTACCAGATGTCCTTTACTCCCGGCTCAAACTAACAGACGATGGTTAATGACACTTCAAATATTTTAATGTTGGGTTAAAAAAATAAAAATACACTCTCATATTAGAGTCTGCCAATACAGAGAAACACAAAGATTAAATATAATCCAAAACAGATTATATGTCAGTTTATGCACATGGCTGGGACCGAGGGTCTTAGGGATCTAAGAATATAGTTAAAAGTCCCCAGGTAAATGCTGAAGGCCATTTATGTCAAACTAACAACACTTGTGTAATGAGATAAAGAATAGGATGGAAGATAGATGCATCTCGTCCCCTTGGAATTATAAAGTTCTATCTGCATTCCGAGTAGTTTTGAGATATTGAGCTTCAAAGTTTTTGTATTCCACTCGACTGTGCGGATGGATCCTTATTGTTTTTTTAAATAAAAATCCCATAATGTATACAACATTTAAAAAAATCTATCACATAATGTAAATATGTTGTCACAGAATAACAATAGGTATGGGAATAACTAAATTTTGACAGAAATGTCAGATAGAACCTTATAATTCCAAGGGGACGATCTTGATAATGCTCTATAAAATGAAATCACATGGACAATAAACAATAAATCAAACAAGATACTGACTTCTTAAGTTATGCTCATTCAGTGCTGTTGTCTGCCACAAAAATATGTATCTTTATGAAAGGGGTATATAAGTGTTCTTGGCTAAACTTTGTTTAAGGTGCCCTTGTTACAGTATAATTATACATATAAGTACTGAGTAATAATAATTGTCGTTCATGTCGTTCAAATAATAAGTCGTTCATGTCTGAAAAGTAGAGGGCACAGCTCAAACAAATTGCATGAGAAATATGATGCAGGAGAAGAAAGTTCAACGCTATTCAGCAATAACAAAAATGAAACAAATGAGTCATTTTTGCTTATAAGCATGGTTGAATTGGATCACTGAAGGTCAGTAGCAAAGACACTGGTAAAACAAAATGGGATTAAATACATAAATTATATCAAGTCATTGTTAATTAACATATTTAGTTATTCCAGATTTGTATAATACTCTGAGTTTGCATTTGAATCTTTTTATTCATTGTGAGGAACACTGAATCTGTTTTTGTGCAAGTGAAATGAGTAAATACATGTTCATATTTAGGCTATAACTACAGTAACATGTTCACACAACACAGATTAATAACATTAAAATAATTATTTGCTTATCAGTATTGTTCATAACTTGAATATCAGTGCATCTCTAATTGAATTTTTCATTAAAACATCATTTGGCAGCCACATATGTTTACAAACATTGTTCAAAATGCACAGGTGTTATTACGAAGAAAGCTGAAACAGAAGGACCCAAACCCCCCATGTAAATAGCTGTTTGGGTAATCATGAGCACATCTAAAGAGGTTACCTGGAGACATGGCTCTTCAGCGAGATCTATTAATCGCATTCATGAGAATAAAATTCGGGAAGGAGAACAAAGTCCTAAACAGCCTGTTCTATTAGAGCACAACACGACAGGAGCACAACTCCAGATGTCTTGTGCTCTCGAAGGGACAGAGATACGGACAGAGAAAATGAGAGGGAGAGAGAGAGGAGGCTGAAAACACAGATGGTTACGAGGCCCGCCGGGATGAGGAATTTAAGATGAGTAGTTTTCCAACACTTCAGAAAGCACTTTTCAGAAATAGAAGTGAGTCACACGCATGGCAGGCTTCGTGAATATCAACAAGGGCAACAGTGGCTCGTGCCGCTCTCGTGATTGTGCAGTCATTACAGCCACAGATCAGGTGTAGAAGCTTCTGTTTGACCAGATGATTTTTGCTGGCAGGCTGATATACAAGGCAGTTTAGAGATCTGGATTTCTTATCAGACGATACTGAAAATAATCATAATTTCTGTAGATGTTCAGAGCCTCTTTATAAATTTTGTAATCATGTGCTCTACTCACACTCTTCTGTAGGAAATATAAACCGTGTTTCTCCAACCTGACTGCATTATGTAATAGCTCTGGGAGTCAGCAAAACTGAGTATTGATTTCTGTGTATCTTATTTCAAATAGATTGATTTTTTAATATGGAGTAATACAAACCCCAAAGGACCTGCAAAGACACACAGTGTAAATGCACTGAATCCAATGACATTTTGTCTTGCCATATGGTGTTTATGGGACATGAAATACTCTTGGGAAGTTGACATGTCCTACTGAATGACATGCTATACTCCATGTAAAACTATTTTGGAGAGCACTTTCATCAAACAAATTGATTTTTATGCACATTAATTGAAAGACTGCATGGAATATTTGGGACTTTTATAAACTTGTGAACGTTAAAGAAGTTGTGACAAATCCTTGTATATCTTAGATTTTTAGAATTTAGATTTTTGGAATAATGAATAAATACACATACTGTATTTATTTAGTTGATGATTTAGATGAGTCATATAGACCTATGATTATAGCTGTAATAAAAAAGCTTAACAAACAAAACTTGTCACAATAATGATCAGCCACTTACCAATAGTTTCATAGTTCTACAAAGCATTGATTTTGACCTCAAATTACAGGTAATATAACATTATCTCTGACTGAAAATATAGTGGCTGTCTGCTAAGAAAAGTCAAAGGATATAGGGTCATTGAGGCAATGAAACATGCCTTAATGGACACAGATGTGGGCGTTAAACAAGTAGACTGAGGGCAACCTATAGCAGTCTGTGGCTGGGCAGGAAACAGAGAGAACAAATCTCCGGGGACCATCTTCACACAAAAGCACTTAAGAAAAGATATGAACTAAATGCCCAAGAAAAGTGTGTCAGAGGCTGTCTGAGAACTGTAGAAACGCTCCTGACCTACTTACAGAGAAGGATGGAAGAGATGGGTGCTCTTTCCTTTCTACTGTTACATGAGAATCTGTGGTCAACATCACTGATGTGGAAAATTATTATAAAGAAGAACTAGGAAAATTCATTTATTTATTTAGAAAAAAAGATGTTCTTAATTCATTTGACATGAAATGCATGCATGACTTTGATTAATTAAAAACAAGCATCCAAATAGTATCTTGCCTAAATATGTTTTATACATGTGCAAAGTTTTTATATTCATGTTTTTTTTTCTTCATTAAAATGTTATTAAGCTGACATGATTCTGGAAAGCTTATTTTATATACTATGCATTCAAATATTTTATATATAACAAAATAAATAATATAAGGAAAATATAATATAATATAATTACAACAATATAATTAGAAACAAGTTTACATCTATCTGTTTTTGTTACCCCATGTATCCCGTTTAAAAAGTGGAATAAAAAGCTGTTCAGGATATTAAACATACCTTACGGAAAAAGCCTGCTTTGCAAGAACACCCAGAAGTGTTACCCAATGCCCGAGAGAGCAGAATTAGCATCTGCTAATGATCAGCAACTTTTGATTCCCATCCTTCTGTAACATACAGTAAAATGGATTAGATCAGTAAAAGCACATATAATGCAAGTCTGTGTATGTCCGGCCTGATGCTGAGCTCAGCTCCCAAGGTGAAAGTTTACCCTAGGGACCTCATGTTCAGGTAATAGCCTCCAAGCCAGAAGGGGTCACTCTGACACTATCAATAACCTGTTCCAAGATGTCTTTACTAGCTGAATTATTACTCCATCTCTCTCTCTCTTTATCCTGAATCTGCTGTTTAAGGCAGCTAGTGCCTGTGGAACCTACTGGACAGAAATTAGCATTTTGAATACTTGATACTTCGCTTCAGGTAACCAAATGTTCACCGGTATCTTAAAAAAAAAAAAAAAACAGTTCCTCTTCTGTAATAAGATGGCATGCAGGCGATACCACAGATGGATTTGATGGAACTGAATGAAACGTAAATGAAATGAACTGAATTTCAAGAGAGTTTGTCTCAGCAGATGAGTGATAGCAACTTCTAAAAAAAGAAAACAGTCTCAGAGGAACAACACGCTGAGATGATAGTTCTGGAAAGCTTATGGTAATATATCTTTGCCCTTTCCCCGGGCCCTGTTCATGAAACATTAATGTCAGTATGTAGATTCACCACCTGCCTCTCCTCTCCTGACTTACTTCATTAGGGGAGTGTTTCATTGCATCCAATTCAGCATGCCTATATATGCAAGTCCCTGCATTTAGGAGAGAAAAGGCATTGTGGCATTTTGAGATGTACTTCATGACCTGGTTTTTGTGTGCTGGGACACTATGAACAGATGAGAAGGTCTGCATGAAATCAGAGCCCATAAAAAGCTCAGCAGATTTCAAACAGAATGCAGACTATATCATCTATAAAGTTCTACACATCCCTGTTTATTAAATATTTCCCTTCAAAATCAGAGTATGCAATATGCTGTGTGAACCAACTGATGACCCAAGAGAATATATCAACTTTTGCATTATTTTGTTACATACAGATATTGAAAAATAGCTCATTCCTGTTCTGCATTAGTTAGGTTTTTATTTTTTATTAATATGCCTGTGTTTTGATTTCAGCATTTCCACAAAGGACTTTCTCAATCATTTGTCTTGTCATTTACTCAGTGACGAGAAAATTAACAAAAGTCATTCCTCAGTGTAGTATTAAGAGTGACACTTGAAGGTTTTTGACCACTTATTGAAATGTTCTTATTTAGTAAATGTATCAAATATGATAGAATGTTAGAGTACAGGCAAACCAATTATAAACAATAACAAATAATTGCAGAATTTATTAAATGAACTGCTTATTGGTGTTTGTGTTGTTGTTTTCCTCACCAAATATAATGCCACTTCCTTAAGTATGGTGTCATTGAGGGACAATCTATCCACCTCATTTTTAACATAAGAGCGAGCACAAAAGAAAAGTTGTCACAACCATGTGTAACTTACATATGCAAGACTTCCGTTATTATTCAACCAGTTATATAAGCTTTACAAAAACAGTCTGTTATGCTGTTTGATATTGAAAACTGGTAGCCTGTTTCTTATCCTATGTGACTCTTGACCACAAAACCAGTCAAACGGGTCAATTTTCAGAAACTGAGATTCATTCATCAGGTGAAAGTTGAATAAATAAGCTTTCCATTCAGTATTTGGCTGAGATACAACTATTTGGAATCTGAGGGGGCAGAATATATATATATATATATATATATATATATATATATATATATATATTTAATTGCATTTAAAGTTGTCCAAATTAAGTTTTTAGCAACCAATATTACTAATCGAAAATTAAGTTTTGAGATATTTACTGTAGGAAACGTACAAAATATCTTCACGGAACATGATCTATATTGAAAAATCAATAATTTTGACCCATACAATGTATTGTTGGCTATAACTTATGACTGGTTTTGTGGTCCAGGGTCACATGTTATTTTCATTTATCATGATAATCATAAATGAAACACTTAGGTTTGTAGTGCAAATTGTTTAGAATAGTAAAATCATTTAAAATTGTTTACTAATTGTAATGTTGCTATAAAGGAGATTTTTTTTTCATCTTTAAATGCTGTGATTCTATTTTATCCACCATATTGATATTCTGCATAGTGAAAGCAATGCTGAATGAAAGCTATATGGGATACAGATATGGTTCCTCACAGACGTGTCTTTGAGCCTGTCAACATCTCAATCTGTAATGCTCCTCTGCTGCATTTTGTTCCCATATTGAGACACAATAAGTGACTTTTATTTCACCCTCCGGCAACACCACGCTGTGTCTGTGCTAGTGGCTGTCAGTCTCATCGCTCTCATGTAAAGCTGTGGCTTCTGTTTGTGCCTGAACCTGTAAATCAGTGGGAAGCCAGTCCCTGCCGTTGTGTGCTGACATGACATCAGAAACGGGAACGTCTGCAGGCTGGCTCCATATGTCTCTGTCTACCTTAACGCGGTTGTATTTGCCTCTTATCTGAGATATTCATGCTCAGATACCCCACAGCTACATTGGCTCCCCTCGCGTTGCTAAAGGCTTTCCTTTTGTGGCGCATCCCTTTTGTTTTTTCCTGCTGTTGTGAGACGAGAACAGACTACAGTGCGCTCGTCTATTCACACGAAGAAGAGTAATATTGTGCCACCGTTGGTTAAGGTTCTCAGAGTCAGACAGTACAGTGAGTTTGTAAATTCTATGTAAATTCCCCTTTATGCAAATTCTGCCGTTTGCCTTATCACAAAGCTGGCCAAGGGAGAGCCCCCTATTGAAGGGGAGGACATGCCCAAAGCTTTTCACAAAACTCTCTGCAAGGCATTAACAAAACACAAATGCAAATTTTTCATGGGTCTCAGCTGGAGAGTCCAAATGTGCCTCAGAATGTGCACAGTGGGCCGCCTTGTGTAAACAATATATATAAATGCTCTTGATAAATGTTCTCACCACTGGCGAAACCGGCCTGTGACAACCACACAAAACTCAATACAGGATGGGAGCATCCAAGAAGGAAGCAATTAAATCCTGTGTCCTGCTGGGCGGATGGAAGGTCGCCCTTGGAATAAAAAGACAAGGAATGAAGAGGGAAGATACCACTAAATGTAAATGCCATGGCAACCTCAAGCAGCCTCAACACAATGTTTTCCAAACTGGATGGATGGCATTCCGAGACAGGCAGCATGAGATCTGTAAATATTACATTTGAATGAATGTTCTATTCTAGCCATACTGACAAAAGTATAGTTTATTTACTCCATCACTGTACTTGCATGCATTGTACTTTACCAAAATATTTATATTTGGGAAAACATGTACTTTCTTATAGAGCCAGTAAGATGAAAATTCTAAGCTTCCTATCACTGTTTATAAGTCCTGTACATTAGGTTTAAATCCATCCAATGTTAAGAAACTTTGTCATTTTGTCAAAATATCCTTTTAAAATTACCTCAATTCTCAGAGATCCCCAAACGGTTCGCGCGAAGCTGTTCAAAAGATTCAGTTTCCTTAAACCCCACCTTTCCGTAGCACTGTGTTCTGATTGGTCAACTAACATAACCAGTTTGGATTGGTTGTTCCGCACACACCTCCACGATAAACTATGCGTTAGCATCTGTTTGGGGGGAATTATGTCTATTCCTCTCATCGCGAAGCAAACAGTAAAATAAAAAAGTTGAACAGTCTTGCTGCTTTTTCTTCTGTGTGGGTGTATTCAAGCCGCGCGCTTCAGTTTGAATCTGAAAAGCGCGTTCAGTGCGAGGGCGAGGTCACATTAGATATAACGAAGGGAGACATGAAAAACAGACATCGCGTTGTTTTCATATGGATTACTTTATCACAGAATATCTGTTAGCAGCACTTGTTTAATTTTAAAGTAGATGTGTCAAGCTTTCTATAGATATCTCTCTCATGTCTCTTTGTTGAGTATTCACGGAGTTACACTTCATTTTAATGACGTGTTTGTACATGACGATCAGCACAAACAAAGGCTGCAGACAGCACACATACTGATAAGACGCTCGGGAGAAAACAGACACATAACTTCATAATCATACTTCGCATTGTGATTCGGAGATGCTCGTTGTTCTAAATAAAGTTGGTAATGAACCCTCTTTTATGGCCAAACGCTTTGAAAATCCCGCCTTGTACTCACTGAGATTAGAAAAGCAGGCATCAGTGAAATGTTGTGAACACAACAAAAGGGATTTGTTCTACTGCTCTGGTATTGTGGTGAAAATGAATTTTAGCCATTGGTTCTTCTGATCTTCATTCTTTGGCAGTGAAAATAAAACAAACGGTCTCCTCGACATGATGCTCTCACACCAAACAGAGCGTCTGTGTGTGGGGGGGCAGGTCAGAGTTCAGTTTCTCCCAACACGGTAGGCAGAGATTATTATGCAAAGTGTTCCTAGTGACGTACATAGAGATGGGCAAAAGATTTGAAATCTATAACGATTCGTTTTAACGATTCAGAGTCGACTGCTTACTTTAGCCAATAACTTTATAAATGGTGTACTTTTTGGTTTAATTATTTGCACATTGTTTACACTGATGTGCAGCTACATCATACACTGTAATACAGGTAATTTTTGATTTCCCATCTGTGTGGCTCTTTAATTATAATATAAGACTTTTTGCTCCTCTGTATTTTCCAGATTTATACAGGAACAAGAACAAGAAATAGCTGTCTGATCTGAATGAGTCATTCTTTTCATTGAACATGTTGGCAATTTGCAAATGATTCATTTTCAATTCCACTGATTCAGTTGCAGAAAAAAAGCAACTCACTGATTCAGAGATCCAGCTTTAGCTTGGTACTTTTCACTTGCTATTTTGGACAAACTACTCATTTGGTGTACTGTTTTTTGGAAGTGTTTGATTTTGGATGCACCTGCTCTTTGAGTCTGGATGGCAATATCCAATTAATGAATGGATCATTTATTTAAGCTGATTCTTTTCAGTGACCCAAATTATTCGAATATTTAACCAAATCATTCTAATAATTATAAATCAATGGATCAATGATGGATAAATTATTACAATGATGCTATGTAGTATTTAAGAACTTACTAATTCATTGATCCGCTTGGAGTGCCTCTCTAAAAAATCACTGAACCGAACATATGATGCTTGTTTGCACGCTGACTAATAATAATGATAGGTGGCAGGAGAATGGCAAATAGCAAACAGCAATAAAATAAATAAATAAATGGTAGTCAGTATAGATACTTGCATTCAAAGTATGATTCAGTCATTTTATCAAGCTTTCTTCAACTCAGGTAGGAGCTTGTTCACCACTGTTCTTCCCAATATGGAGATATTGAAATAGCTAAAATGACGTAATATAATAAAATGTTATGCAAACTCAAATAATAACTGCAGTTATATTTTCTGAAACCCCCTCACACACACACACACACACACAGAACATCCAATATCCCCAGGTAGGACATGCTGTTTTCCTTGAGCAACCTTGGTTAAAATAGCGCTCATGTATCTTTCATTCAAATCTTTTTCACTATACTGAAGATCACCTTGCTTCAAACAAAGACTCACTCATTCAGAACCTTAGAGGCAAAAAAGAAAGCAGCACTTTAGACGAAAAAAAAATTTTTTTACATCTTCTATTCCTTCATTCTTTTTGGGCCTTTTGGCATGGATAGAAGACAGTAATATGCGATCGAGGACTTTTACTTCAATAAGACTAAAGTCTGTTTAAAAAAAAAAATTCAGCATGTATTTTTTCAGCTGGGAAGGCATGCCATAAACTGATTCCGTAAGGCAAGACAGCTTGAGTAAGATTCATCTTGTTCATCAATGACCCTTGCTACTGTGTGCTCTGATTTGCAGATATATTCGAACTGACATATAAAGTTCAGAGTCAACAATGCTACAGAACAAACTCTTTAAGGATGAGGACGGTATCATGATGCTGGATTAAACCAAACTACATTATTTTGACTTTGAGTTTGAGAAGCATTGACCAAGCAGAACGAAAATAATAAAAAGGATTTTCATGTAGCAAATGGATTTTCATGATTTATAACTTGAGCTATGAAGGAAAAGAAAAGTTCTTGGAACTGATGGGTCTGGTTTTTTAGTGCCATTTCCGAGTTCTAGAAGTACCAAGTTTGAGAGCATCAGTGCTTCTCATGCACTGCCTCATGGGGAAAAAATGACTGAATCAGCTTCTTTCACTTTTGTTGTACTCCCTGTCGGACATGTTTTATCCTCTACTCAACAGATAGGTCTGCACTTAAGCCACATACAAAATAAAGTGCTTTGGGAAGAGTTTAAACATTCATGATGCTAAGATGGAGGAAGCAGGAGGGGCATTAGCCCGTTACAAACAGCCAGCTTTTGCACAGCAGTCAGCGTGCTTTGAAAGAAGTGTGTGCGCGTGTGAGGCATCACACAATGGTTGATCAGCAGAGACGGCTTGGCAGTGTGGCCGCTTCATTTCCAATTACATGCTTTGTTGGCAAGGCAACCAGGTCACCCTCGGGAGACGACAAACAAAGTTACCTTCAGCTGCCTTGGGCAAGATTTGAATTCTCCCTACGTGATCCTGTGCCCCTTCAGGCGGCAATTCACAAAGCGATTTGCTATTAGAGTGAGAGCCAGATGTCTAAAGTTTTAGTTCTGATTTAGTCTTATTATGTACTTATAACATATCCACTACAGAAGATAAATAATCCGAACCCAATTTTATATTTAGAATTTATCTATTTTTTTATATGTTTTATTTTAGATAATATTATTATTAACCTAATTGGGTCAAATTTCAGATTTATTTCATTCTTAAAACTCCATTCTAAAAATCCATAAAACAGAGGTCAACAAAACTATTTATTTACCACCATTCTTAAAAAATATCTGTATGTTCCATACACTCTTAAAAATAAGGGTTCCAAAAGGGTTTTCATAGTGATGCAATAGGAGAACCATTTTGTGTTCTAAAGAACCTTTTTTTTAAATTAAAGAATGTTGTGCAATGGAACGTTCAATGGATGTTAAAGTTGCATCATGGAACCATCAATGCCAATAAAGAGCCTTTATTTATAAGCGCATAGAAGAAAGTCACTCATGTTTGGAATGATGTGAGGGTGAGTAAATTGTAAACTGTATTTTTTATTTTTGTTTGAATGATCCCTGTAACATAAATGTAGCCATTTAGACAAAAGGGCATCAGTGAGGTCGGGTTCTGTCACTAGACTGGCATTTACTTAACATTTTTTCTGAGAATATTTTATGCACTCATTAGCAGTGTGGTAGCAATAGCCAAACCTGTTAAGTAGGATAAGGTGTTCACACTTAACAAGTTATTTGGCTCACCCTAAAACCATCTATGAAGACCTTAAAAAGCATATATTCATTATTGAACAGCAAATAGAGAAAGAACAAAAGTATGCATAAGTATGTTTTGATGCCCTAGTTCATTATTGTTACTTGTTAGCAACAAATGCAGGACAGACCTAAAACAGAGCCCAGAGGCACTCCAGATTCAGGTTAAGTGTGGCTGTGTAGCTATACTTGTTACATTTGACAGTCTATGTACATCATGCTAGATCTAAAGGAGAAAAACAAGCATCAAGGGGCTGACGAAACAAATCCACCCATTTATGGCAATTCAGTTTTGGTTACAGAACCAAACATTCAAAGGATTCAATTCAGTGCATGATTAGGCTTGTCACTGATTCTGCAGCTTAATGTGGTTTTTCAGTCTCTAATCAGTGTTGTGGTCATTCTATGACATGTAACACTAGGTATAACTTTGCTATTTGCACAGATTTATAGCTAAGAAAGCATAGATTTCTTATGCAACGTGTGGATAACAGCAATCTGTGAATTCGTATCCATCATTTATCTTGATGCCAAGCATTGAAGCTTTCTAATCACAGGAGCGTTTGATTTCTTTCCCAGAGGCGGTGAGATTGCCTCACTCAGCAGTTTTTCCTCAAAGCTGTGGTTGGACCTGAACATTTTTGCTGAGCCTTCTTTGTGGAATACAGCATAGGTTCTGGACTATAAAGCTTCACAGTACAAAACAGTCAGTTAAAACAAACTGATTATGAATCAAACCACATGTTTGTGGTCTGTGAATAATTTGTGATTATTGTGCTTTTATCTTTTATCTTGCTTCCCAAATGTTTCCCAGATCTTCAAAACAGGAACATCATGGCTTGCCTGCCATCGCTGATAAATACAAAATATTACACGAGTTGAATGCATCAGCTGACATTCACTGACCTCTGCTTGAACTCTATGGCAAGACATGAACCGTTTTTATTTAATGATGTTAATAATATAACATGCATGCATATGGTTAAAATAGGACTTTAGACGCATAGGGAAATAATACAGATGTATGCCAGGCAAAAGCAATAAAACTGATTCTGACTTGAATTTTCAATCAAACTCCAATAAACACTTATACATCTTTTGGGAGCTGCAATGATTCAGACAGAAAAATCTAAAAAGGAAAATATAACGTTCTTGATCTCTTGATGGCTCCTTAATATTGGAAGTGCATTTCTGGCACATAAGAAAAGTTCTTGCTTTGGAAAATCATAATTATGGCATAAAAGACAAAATTATGGCATGCCAAGTCATATTTATGAGGTCAAATTTAGGATATACTTTAAACGCTATGAGATAAAAAGTCACAGTTATGATGTAAAACATTATAATTATGATTGAACGCCATTACATAAAAATATAGAAACTACCACAAAAAGTCAGGTAATAAAATGTAAACAATGATACAGGTCAAAATTAACATAAGTGTCATAAGTCAACTATGATGACATAAATCAATTATGAACAAAATTATGATAGAAAGTCAAAATTATGTCATAAAAGTTGTTTTTAAATAACTTTTCATTACATAATTTAAATTTGTCATAACTCTTTTTTGTAATAATTTCAACATTTTATCTCATATTATGACTTACTATGTCATAATGAAAATTTTTGTTATAATTAAGAATTTTTGCAATGTTAGATTTTCACAGGTGTTAAATTTGGTCGCCAGTTACCTTTGTTTAGTAACAATAATAATAATAATAATAATACTACTAATAATAATTTTTTTGTCAACCCTGGGCGAAGGTCATATCTAGTCTAGGGCATCAGAATCACATTCAGATTTCACTTCTGAAATCCCAGTTTAACCCTTATTTATTATCCATTGTTCACGCAAAGATGCAGTGCCCAATCTTGGTCTGAGGATCTTGGAATGACCCTCAAACGTACACCACTGTTTCACCTTGTCAGTTCCCACAGGAGCAGAGGCACCTTGCTCCATGTCATCCATCACAGGTCACCTAAGAAGGTTGACATTTTTCCACTGGTTCCTCACAGATGTAGGGCAGTGCTGCCATTTCTGTTCTCAATCACAACCAGCAAAAGGAGAAATGTATTGATTTTTCTCTGCGTTTTCACGAATAACATACACACTCCTAAAATAGGTCATTGACGATGTCACAATTCAGCTCCCTGTGTTTAAGTTCCTCCATCTTCTCAGTTTTAAATCTATCTTAATCCATCAAAAACAACACCACAGCCATAGATCTAAAACATGTCACAAACATCTCTGAAGTGGGTCGAACAGGTTGGTTCTTGGTCATATTTCTTACTAGTAACATTGTGGAGAAGCTCATGGATGGTCACACTTTGTCATGCAGAGGGGCTCCTCATGCACCCTGCTTCCAAAGTGTCTGATCAATAACACAAGCCAGTATCGATCAATCACTGGCTTTTAAAAACAGCTTCAAAAAGCAATCTGAGACGCATACAGAGTTCACAAGTTTAAAATCCCTTCCTTAAGATTAATGGATTCTCAACTGGTTCATTACCCAGATTTTTCATGGGGCATTGACCTAACACTTTGAAAAGTGTTTCTTAAATTAAACATCAAAATATATACATTTTAACAAATTGCTAATCTTATAATATTTTGAACAATTAACATTACAATGAAAAAAAAGAAAAGAAAGTGCACTGGACATAAACCCAACACGGTACTAAAATAAATAAAAGTGTTCCTAAAATTAAACATCGAACTGTGCTCATTGTAATTAATATTCATATAATAATTAAATAATTATTTGCTGCCCTACATGCCAAGGACATAACAGGTAGTAAGTTAATAAGTATTTAAATAATTAACATTATCATGAACTGCAATTTGATTGGCAGATTTTACACTGGACAACGACCAACCACTATACCAAAATTGGCAACGTTTTCAAAATTAAATGCTGTTTTATAACAAAGTTCGGGAGGAACAGTCGCAGTTCATTAACCTGATTAACACAAGTGGAGACCAATAAGTAATCAACTCATGACAAGGTATAAATAAGAGCAGAACCTACCTCTGTTCATTGACAGTTTTCAGCATCCCTCCTCCACCCCATTTCTCTTCACTTATAGATCCATGTACTCTTACCACAACCGGGGGGAGTACTCTGGGTTCGGGCCACATCCCGAGTTTGGAGCCCTCCACCCGGACAGCACGCCAAATACGCATAAACTTACTGTATTAATATACGTAGATGTGAACTCGTGAAATTATACATCGAAATGTATTAATTTGAATGATTTACACTAAGAACGGATTTTTAAAAAACCAATGCAAGCTATGATGATCCAAATTAATAATGCCATCTTAACTTTGCATACCTAATGAATCGTTTTCCTACAGTTAAAGAAACCCAACACAAGCTCCATATTAAAATGACACAAGTCTTACTTTATTGACATCCTAAACTTTATTTTACAAAGGTAAGCTTTTCATCCCAACCTCAACGAAACAGATTTACAAAGAAATAAAAACATCTTTAAAAGGCCATAAAAAACAACATCCTGTCCTCTAGCAGCATCCGAACATCTGAACTTCCCAGAAATAAACCATTTTATGTTTACAGTCATCTCTCAGCCAAGCTATACACAGTACTGCTGACAAGGTACACAAGTATACAAAGTACTGCCACATGGAGCCATTACTCTCTCTCATTTTTTTTTTTTAGTGCAGAAAAGGAAAATACTCTCATTAAAATAACAATCTTAGGTTAAATAAGCTTAAATAAGAGGGCGAAGGTACAAGACACTTTTCTGAGGTACTTTACACCAACAAGCAGAATTTGGCTTTTATATTAAGTGGTTTACAGGTGCTAGTCTGCATGTACTGGCCCACCCACACAAGTTCAACTGTTTAATGTCTGTTTGGGTAAAACAAAGCCAGTCGGCCTCCTAATGGATAAGAGCAGTGGGCATGGATTTTGTAAGCACTCAGACAGTCATATGATTTAACGAAAACAACTGAGGGACGATCCTTTTACCACCAATAACATCAGGCACACAAACATCTTTTTTTTTGTTTTTGTTTCCCTACATAAAAGCTTTAAAACACAACCAAAAATCACACTCAGTGCTAATCGTATTGAACAACTCTGTGATTACAGCATCAGCTAAATTATTGCTACAACATTTGTTTCAATGTGTTACCTACTGTACAAAAACAGGTATACAGTACACCTAGTCTTGGGGAGCTTCGGATACTAAGGAACGTTGCATATGGCTGGTCTACATTTTGACAAATGATGGGGTGGACAGCCACTAAGCCAGGAGTGAACTTGAGTAACATCGGTAGCTTGTAGATGTTAAGCCCACGCAACCAAAGATTTTAGAACGAAATCACGGCTTTTTGCATTACATTCACTTACACGATCACCACATGTTCGTACCCTTCGATTGGTCATTAACGATTAAATCTTTCCCTTCCAGCCCATATCACATACCTTATTTAATTTCTTACTCTCCCTTTTCTCTTTCACATTCTCATGTCCTGCCAACTACGACTTAGTTTTTTTTTTTTTTTTAGTGTGTTAGCATATTAGCTCTGCACACGTTCACATTCAACTGCTGAAATTTCTCCCCTAACATCTTTTTTACAGTACGCTGGACTACTTATCCGTGGGTTATGTAGTTTGCGAAGCACAACAAGGGGAAGTCGTGGACTAGTTCAGCTCAAGGTTTCTTGTCAATTGTGTTCAGAAACAATTCGGTGAATCTCCTCAGCTGCGCGGCTGCTGTCTGGCTCTCTTCATGCAGTCGAAGGTTGTCTTGTCGGAGGTGTTGAACTTGTTCTTGGAGCATAGCCTTGTCTTCTTGCTCCTTTGGAGGATAATAACAAAGCATGCGGTTACAAATAACTACCTTGAGGTGAATGCTGTTAACAGTGCATGTTAAGGATTTGTTGAAGCATTATGTTTGCCCATTAAAGGCCTGTTATTATGTTTGGGACTCTTACCTTCCTTAGGTCATACTGCAGCTGTCGGAGAATGAGCTCCAGCTGGTTAACCTTCCCAGTGAGCAGAGCAGGAGAACCTTCCCTGTGTAGATAATAAGACAAAGGAACAATTAGACACAGAGGTGCACACATGAACAGACAGATGTGCATAGACATACAGACACAGACAAATACAAAGAGAGAGAGATAGAAAGGGCAGAACAGTAGAAAGGATATACCAATGTGGATGGATGTATATACGGATGGATGGATTTATTCTACATCTGCATTCTTACCCTGCTGGTAGGGTTGAGGCATTCACACACGCCACTCTTCGGTTCAGCTCCTCGGAGATCTCCAGAACCTGCTTGGCCTGCTCTTCTTCAGTCAGAGAGCTCAGAGAGGTCGCCGTCTGATCTAGAAGTGAGCAAGCGATTATTCTGTTAGAAATTCAAGCCGAAACATCCATTACCAGATATATGCAGGCAGTAACGGCCTAAGACCGTGTAGAGTGTTTTGTGTCTACACTGTTTATAGGAAATCCCCAAAGGCACACAGGAAACACGGTAGATCATACTGCTTCAGCTGAGGTGATACAGGCGGATGTTCCAGGTAGGAGCTTTGAGCAACTCCCAGAGCGAAGCTTATTAAATGTGATCCTTCTTTTCAGCTCTTTCTGAGGTGTTAGAGCTAACTGTTAAGCAGCTTCAGCAGAGCAAGGTGTTAATTAAGTGGGGAACGGAGCTCATGCGGCAGGAGGGTTAATAGCGAGATGGGGGGGAGGGGTTCACAGGCTTTCAGGTGAGTTTAGCATTACACTGTCAGTCGGGCATATCATTAAGCATTCAAGAACAAGAACACACCGATATAGTGCCTTTACCTCCGCTGAGAGGGCAAACCGGGGGTGCAACTGTCAAATGTGCTGCTTTTTCTGTTGCACATACAGTGAAACTATTTAGATACAATTTTAAATGTCAGTGTCTGCTCACAGACAGAAAAAGATGGACCAAAAGCCAATAAATGTTTTTAGAATTTACCCTGCATCACTGACATAAGTAACTGTCTAGATCTGTTTTTCTATTCACTGATAGCAAAAGATGGACAAATTTTCATTTATTAATAGAGTTACAATTTGAATTTATCCTATATATCACTGGCATAAATGTTTTACATTTGAATAAATCTACAGTATCAGCGTTTTTAGATACCATTATTATTCATTGGCAGCAAAAGATGGACCAGATTTTTCTTTTTTCCCATTTATGGACTTTTATTTTTATTTACCCCATATCACTTATATAAATGCATTTTGACACTTGCATAAAACAAAACTACAGTATCTACATCCATTTTAAATAAAAATAAATATATGCGTATTTATATGCCGAGTAAATATGCTGTCCAGGGAGCCCAGAAGCCGTAGCGGCACAGCTGTATCTAGGATCAGATTTTAAAATATTAAATATCAATTTTTACCCATTTATAGCAAAATATAGACCAAAAGTTAATAAATATGTTTTTATAGAGGTTTAATTTGGATTCACACCACATGTGTTTTGCACTTGGAAAAGCTGTAGAAACATGTAGGTGTGGCCTCAGATACAAATAAATTATTTTGCTTCTTTATAAAGACCTACAAGCTCTTTGTCAACAAGAATGCATACCATTCCATGATCTCACAAGATGCTGACCTGCCATTATTTCATCAAACTCCGAGCCAAAAGTGTTCATGAGGTTCCTTTAAGAGCTCTCAGCTCTTCTAACACCTTTCAGCGCTTCCTCCTCCCCGCCCCCCATTTCATTTCATTAACAGTCTCACAGTAAGGGGTGTTAGTGGAGCTAGAGTTGAATGGACGGATAATTATTAGCGCTCCGAACGAAAACACGCACAAAGCAGCAGCACATGGAAATCAACAATGTAAGCTCACCTCCTCCCCACCCCCTTCTAGTTAGCACCCAGACCCTGAGGCAAAAGCTAACTTAATCATTTCTCCCACCATGAAACGATGGTCTCATATTTGTCACTATTTCGGGGCGGAGCTGCACACTCATTCCATTTTTCATATCCGTCAGGTCCCAAAAGCGCATCTCTAAGGACTCTTACCAACGCTGGAAGGTGAAGCTGCACACCGGCTGCTTCGCCAGACGCCCCCCCAACCAATTAAAGCCATCTACCTTGTATTTTTCCCCATTCCACATGCAGATCAAAAGGAAATTCTCAGTTCAAGAAGAGCCGTGCCATGCCCTCGCCAACATTCACCATGGTCTCCACAGCGATGGTTGAAGGTGAGGGAACAGATGTAATTGTAAACGAGTAAAAGCGTCCAAAACCCAAAATGTGTAATTACAGCGAGCGATGGCTTGAGTCATTTCCCTAAGTGGTGTCTTGCTGGGCTCACATTGTGATAATGGCTTAATTTCTCCATGCTCAAAATACGTTCTCCGCTCCTAATTAGCACCTTGCGGAACAATGTGCCTTTAGGCAGTCACAGGAAATGAATGGGAGGAAAATAGAGATGTGGTGATTTCAACATGGTCAGGAGCAGTGTTAGAGACGGGTGCTGTTTTGTGCAACCTTTAGTTAACTTTGTTAATGGCGTGTGAGAGCGGCTCAAGCTTTGTGGCGAGGGGAAACCTTGGTCAAAACACACTTCAAAAAAACAGGACAAAAAGGCATTTTAAGGTTTTTTGTGAATACAAGTGAGCTGAATTTTTTTTTTTTAAAGAATGAATGAAAAGATTTGCTGTCTGCATTGTCTTAGCTACCAATCCACTAAAGGAATTATGCAAATCAGGTAAAGGCACAAACACACGCACCAACCTGTTTTTTTACTTTTACTGGGACAGAAAATGTGTAAATACACTACCATTCACAAGTGTTAATTAACATTAACATACTTGTATTTAGCAAAGATGCACCAAAAGTGAAAGTAAAGACTTTTATAATGTTACAATTTCTTTTTCAAATAAATTACTTTATAATAGAATGCTTTCTGAAGGATCATGAGAATCTGAGGACGGGAGTAATGATGTTGAAAATTCAGCTTTGCCATCACAGGAATACATTACATTTAAAAATATATTCAATATTGCTGTTATTACTGTATTTTTGAATTTAGCCTTATTGAGAACAAGATACTTGTTTTATACATATATACTGCAACATTAATTGTGCTGAGCTAACAATGCTGACCTTTGTGAATAAGGTGAATTTTATAATGAGCCTCATTTGCATTAAAAAGGCATGCTTGAGCTCAAAAGAATGCCAGAGAGTAAATTTAGTGTTATTTAAGCTAGTGCCTGGTAATGCTGAACTAGTTGGTAAGAAAGATTTGTGTGCTGAAATACCACAAGCTGTCGAATGCTGTTTGACAGACATGAAGGCATTTGACTACATTTGTCTGGTACAAAAATATCCATAGAGTCAAAGGGTCAGTGCTGTCCTTGTGGAAAAAATACCCGGTAGTTGTTCATTCCATAACAGTGAGCAGTGAGTTTATGATCGCAAAGCATGCTAAATGGGTCAAGACCGTACTCCAAATCATTTAGTGTACACGATGGAAGCTTGTACCTTCAAAAGCCCGCGCCGCATCCACAAGATGTGACCAGTCGAGACCAGAAGAGGGGTCCGGCAAGGGCATCATACCAGTGTCCGCCAGCCTGGCCTTGTCTGCCAGCGAGCCATCAGAGAACCAGAGCTCATCTGCAGAGACAGCACACATAGTTCATTAAAGGACAGTAGAGTGCATGAAACAAACTTTACAGCAGACTTTTTCATTTATTTTGTCTCTTTATTTCAGCATGCATCGGTTCTTTTCTCTTGCAAACAGTTGTCGAGCTGCAAGTTCTTTTAGAAAATCATATAACTTCTGAAAAATTGATGTATTTCCAAGAGAAACGGGATATTCAGTGAGAAACTTCATCCATCAATTGATTGGTTTATGAAAAGTTATACTAGAAAGGACATGCATTTTAATGCTGGATTGCTAAAATAATGATTGAAGTGTTATATAATTAATGGTTTACATCCAACAACCCACATTAATGTTTATTATTACTTCTATTGTTTAAAAAAACTATTGTGTGTATTGATTTACATTTGACAGGCCACATGGCCTACGTGGCGTCCATGGAAAAGTCATTTTTGTGAAAGAGAACATAATTTTATTTTGATGAAAGATTATAAAGACACTGAATCAATCACAATTAGAGCAGGAACACGCATTAGAAAAGTACAAAAGGGTCAAATCTGATCCCGTATTGACTTTAGAGTGCTATCTGAACAGAACATTCTCTGACCTAAATGTGCCTTTACTAAATAATTTAACTCATGAGAGACTACAATTACACTTGAACCATTCATCACGGATCTAATGATCAGTTCGATTGAGATGAAACTGAGACAGTCACTGAGGACACAACTGAAGGGCCCTGACCGCTGCATAAACTACATTAAAAATTCATCCAGTGGCAGAGATTTCAACTTGACAGGAAAACAGTTGCTGCTGCTCTACAGTCAGGGCCAAAGGGCAACTTTACCCACAATTGGGTCTACTTATGGCGAAAGAATCAAACGCTGCAAGTCACAGAAGCAGAGGAAAATTAGCTCTAGGTGACCTAGAGAGCACACGCTTGCTAATTCACACACGGTCTGCTCATGCAGGCAGACAGACAGTCCTCGCCTGAGAGCAGAGAGGTGAGAGTGATTTGAATAATGAATGAAGTTGGCTGGCTTAGAGTTCTGCTATAATGAGAGAGGAACTACACGTTTCAGACAGCTGGAGAACAGCTCAAGTGTCTGTATGCGAAACACGCCAAGAGGCATTAGGGCCGTTCACACAGGACGTGTTCTTGTGTTCCATATGTGCTATTTATTGCCACAATTTTGCTCGTAGTTCTACATAACCATGCATTATATGGCCGTTGTTGTCTGTTATAGAGTGCCTTGATCATTTTTGCAGCATCCTATCCCACAAGTGCGATGCTTCTAAAACTAGTACAGAAAATAGTACCACTATTACATCTAGAATTTTCAAAATGTGCATAAAACTTTTCTTTTTTTCAATTTAATTTAATTTAACAGAAAACAGTTCCCTGTTTTGTTTAGAATAATATGTAAAAAAAATTAAAAATAAATAAACTGTAACTAAATTTGACAACATCGAATATATATATATATATATATATATATATATATATATATATATATATACACACACACACACACACACAGTATATATATTTATATAAATGCACATACACAGAAAAAAAATCTTTAATAAGATCAATGGAAGCATTTTCCAAATACATTTCGAGAAAAAAAGTAGTTAAAAAAATTTAGAGACATTGTCTCAACAAACACTGACATAAAGTATATTTTTCAGCTATAAATTATGATTTACCTTAAACGCATGGGAAACACTGTTTTATTCACAATCGTCTTTGCAATATTTAATTTTTTTTTTGCTTCGATGGAAACACATCTTACATTAGCAATTGTGTACACGAGCAGAGCTCGGTTAGTTACTCCAAAAAAAGTAATCCACTACAAATTACTGATTACTTCTTTAAAATTGTAATTTGACTACATTACTGATTACTGCATTTAAAAAGTAATCAGTTTAATAATAACGATGATGACTGAAAAAATACACAAGTAGCCTATTATTTTTATAGCCTACACTGCCAATATCTAAAAAAAAAAAAAAAAAAATGTGTTTTGGAAAATAAATATAACAAATAGGGTGCACTTTCTGCATTCAGTCTCTGTAAATATCTTCCTGAAACGAGTCACTAAAATGAATGAAAATGACCTGATAAATACCGTATGTCTAAAGAAAGCTTGAAGTGTCTATTATTAAATGAAGTCAAGTCGAAAACAAACAAATTCTCTGAATGAAACCAACACGAGGTACAGTCTTTCCCATCTGAGCTCACCTATAATGTGTCTGCGCACATCACGCATTATAAGATAATCATCTACGCGAAACCAGTCTCTACTGCGTTACTGCGTGTAACGCATTATCCCCAACTCTGCACGAGTTAAACTTCCCTTGAACATTTCTTCTGTTCAACTACGTCACGCTCCAGCTGTTTAACGCATGAACACGTTCTGCTTTCAGTGACCAGTCCAGCACAGTCATTCTATTATAATGGTTTTCCTGTTACATTACACTCTTCATCCTACTAGCATATTTCAGTAGACGTATAATAGTATGATTACAACTAAGTCTCTCAGGCATTAGCAGCAGATTTATAGTATCATTACTTGCTTCATTACCAAGTACAACATTAAAATCTGCGGAGGCTAAAATTACAGAAACAGGAAAGAATGTGGTGAGCTTACAGAGGAGATGGAAAAATCTGTTATGAGCCAAAAAAAGCTCATTTATTTCATTATCATGATGCATGTCTTAATGCAGGCAATCCAAGCGTTTATATTATATGTACAGCTGGTACTGTGATGCATTCTGGGATGAAGTGAGCATAGTGACTCTATATAAACGGAACCTCGCGATCTTTAAAACAATGTTAGCATCACTGTGATGGTAACAACATCTGCAAACACTCACTTTTGAGCTGACTGGCAGTGTGGTTAAGACCCATGCGAGGTGGTAGGGTGCTGTGGTAGGGCAGGGCACTGCTGAACAGGATGTCGTTGGGCACGGCCTGGTCCAGCATGGAGCTCCGAGAGCTCGCTAAAGACAGCGCCCTTCGGTGGCTGCTGCACAAGCTCTCGTCTGAGAGCGTCCGGTACAGGGAGCGGCGTGGAGACTGACCCACAAGTGGTATCTGAAATAACACAAAAAGCAGAGGATGAGTAACAGGAAGACAAAGAGAAAGCAGAAAGAGAGAGATTGAATGCGAGAGGGGGGGGGAAGAGAAGATATTATTCATCACAATATGATTATATGAAAGGCTCTGCAATATTGTTAATAAAACAGCCGTGGCAATAAAGCACATATCACTTAATTGAATTGTGGGAGAGAGGCGGGGGGTGGAGAGCTGGAGGAGGGTGAGCTAAGGGAACATGAGACTCAGCTGGGGACCAATCAGCAATCAGAGTGAGTGACTGTGGGGCTGTGAGTCAGACCTATTAGAGTCATGGCGCTCTCATCAATAATGCAGGCGCGATGGACACGGTCCTCACGGGGGGTCTACGGGTGGGGGGAGGGGCTCAAACAGACAATTAGAGACATGAACGTGACAGAGGACCAGCAAGCCTCAGAGATGAGCTGCTTAGAATAGCCTACAGGAACACTGTTCGCTATTACACTTACAGGAACAAAAATGAATAAAACACTGTAGAATTAATGTTTGTGCGAGCGAGACTGTATGCAACAATGAAATATGAATTCCTATTTTATTAAATGTCACAACAATAATAATAATAATGATTTAAAACAATATCCTTATATTATCACTTATAAATATTTATATTAACATTATTATTATTATTATTATTATTATTATTATCAACATTATTAGTATAATTATATTAAGTAAATTCAGTTATTTTAGTTTAGATTATTATTTAATTATTACTATAATTAAAAAAAAACATTTTTATTATTATTATTATAAGTTAACAGAAACAATGTTGTTGTTAATAACAATATTTTTTTCCAACATTTGGAAATTATTATTCATAATAATTAACAAAATGTATTAAATAAAGTTAAACATTTACATTATGCATACATTATGTATAAAATAGTTGTTAGTCCATGATAACCAATGCATTAACCAATGTTAATTACAGTATAGTGTTGACTAAGAATTTCATAATCCGGTTTTGTTTCAAATTAACACTCGTGAATGTATGCATTATGCCTTTGGCTTTCTCACAAAGCTACATTGGAACAATATGCATTGTGAAAAGTGCTATGCAAATGAAGCAAATTAAATCTTACAGTGAGACTAACACACAAGCAGAGTGTGTGGGCATATGCAGCTTTATAATCCACGCAGCTGTGAGCAGATCAGGTGAGGAAAATGACTGATTGTTGTGACCTCATTTCCTCCAGACACTTCCATTAGTCAAACAAATGGCTGTTACCCAGGCTGCTGACTGGTTGGTTGATTTGCTTGGCATTGTAACACATCAATGAATAATGTGTTTAGCGCAAAACATGTTTTAAATGTATAATTCCTTGGTTTCTCAGTGTTGCTTTATAACATGTCCTAACTACAGCAGCGCTTGCTCACTGCATTACTCATCCTCCACGGCTCAGCTCTACACTCACCTTGCCAGGACCTGCCTGCCCCGGGGGACTGTCGGGTAGAAGCATCCTGAGGAAGGCCTCCTTAGAGAGCGTCTGGAGCTTCTCACCAGCACTGTTAACCACCTGGGACGGGTCTCTCAAATAGAGCCCCCTGAGAAAGACACATGGAGATAAAGAGGGAGAGGAACGGTGAAAGAAAATCAAACAAATTAGATAAAAAGAGAGACATTAGCAGCAGGTTTTGCTGTAGTATCAATCTAAAGCGAATTGTGCTTCCTGTAGATGTCTTTTTAAAGACAAAACATTAAAAAGGACTACAAGGACACAGCTACAGTTGTGACGAAACAGGTTTAGGGGCCATTGAGTAAAGAACAACCTTCACACAGTCGTGACTTGACTCATCGGGGAACAAATCAAAACAAATCACTGACTCATGGGAGCTAAAAGGAACAGTTCACCCAAAAATGAACATTTGTCATAGTTTAATCACGCGTTTGTCGTTTCAAAACCATATGATGAATTCTTAGTGAATTTTTAAACAATATACCGGCCAGGCCTTTTTAATATAACACAAGTGAATGAGGACTAGGACTGTCAAGTTTCAAAATGACAGAAGGCACTAAGACGGGATCATAAAAATGTCCTCACAGACAATTTCTTGTCTCTTTATAACATTTGATGACATATAGGAGCTTTATGTGATTAATGGTGTTAAAATGTTAATGAAAACTATGATAAAGTATGATATTGTTGACTAGCTTTATTCCTATGACTAAAATGAGATAAGATGACAATAAGGTCAATAAACGATAACTGTGACTAGATCAACATGCAATATTGTTGATGATGAAAGATGAGACTAAGATGCATCTTAAACAAATAAAAGCTACACAAAAATTATTTTGTTGAAAAAAGGATTAAAAAAAATATAAAAAGTGCCTCTACTACACAAGCTTTCATGTGTGGTTGCCAGATATCAAGAGTTTAAATCCCCAAATCAGAGCTTTTCTGTTAACGGGATACATTTTCTGCTAACTGATTAGCTTCATTTTTAACCATGCCATTAAGGAATTACTATTAGGAATTTTTATGGTTATAATATTTTAGTTTTTTAGTTTTTACAATTTCTCATTATGTAGACAGAGAGATTGCATATCTAAGTCTTCGATATTCATTTATATACTAAAATAGTAATAAACATTAGATGGTCAAATAAACCATGTGTACGAGTTCACATTCTGTTGGTTCGTGCCCAACAGTGAAAGTGCAATACCTGAAATGTAAAAATACATTTCTCAAATGACAACAATTAATGCGATTGTAATTTTGAGCAATTTTTAAAATCAGTTTAGTTCATTATACAGCAAGACAAAAATTTGACCAAGTTTTGCTTAGACATTTAGTCGACTAAATGTTGGCTAAACAAAAACAAGACAGGGTTGATTAAACATGAGAAGTAAAAATTACATCTGACACAGCACTAAGACTAAAGTAAAAAGATTAAATAAAAAACTGCTGACAAAATGAACACTAGTGAAAAACATAACAAAATGTAATATTTTAATATACTGACAACTCTCCTCAGCAGAGGAACAATGTCTGATTCATGAATAACTGAGTCAGATCTTTTCAGAGAATTACTTGTAGTTCACCAAACAGGTCTGAATTATTTGTTCAACTTACTGACTAAATCTCCAGTTGCAGCTCACTAAAGGGGAAGATAATCAGTGAATAATGTCTTAAATTGCCTGTTCTTCACACGAAACTAGCACGTAACTGAAATAAAATTGCATAGGCTACTTTTTTTTCGATGACATAAGGATGAGTAAATTACATTAGAATTATTTGTGCGTGAACTGTCCCTTTAGGGGAGTAGAAAGTGCCATTTTTAAAGGACAAGAGGGAAGAAACGACACAGTGAACAATTCAGGGCCAGGTAATGATCCAAATACCTTGATTTCCCCAACAGTGTCTTCAGGAGTAAAGACAACAAAGCCTCTGAGTGACTGAGGCGGCAACAAAGAGGGGAAAAAATGATTACAAAGAGCTTTGAATCAATTCAGTGTCCCTTTTGTTTTTAAACCTGACACAAGAGAAATATGAATTTCCATCAAATATGATCTGCGTCAGGAAACCGTCAGCATCCCCTGGTGAGCTTGTCAATCAAATCAAGTCTCTGCTTTAATCATCAGACGAACATTTACCAGGCCTTCCGTCTGATAATGTGAAGTGGCAGGTGTCAAGTAGATTCTGTCTGGATTCTGTTCGATAGAGGTTATATAATATGTCTGTTGACATCGATCATCTCTTAGATGCTGCTAGCAACAGATGTGTTACAGACCTAAAAGGTTATCCGAATGTCACTATTCAGTGTTACCGGTCAATGCATTCATTAACCAAAAAATGCAACGTAATTAAAGTGATTTAATCACTTACGAATACTTGACTAGCTCCAACGTTACATAAGATACATAAAACATCAAGTGCTACTCACCTGAAGTCTCTTGCTTGCCCTTGCTCCTCCAGTAAGTGGTCATTTTCTCCTTTCTTCCAGCCAGTCAAATATTTCTCGCCATGTGGCTGGCAGCTAAGCGAGTGCTTCTCCCGTCCTCCCATTGGAGTGGTGTCCGTAGGAGAGATAATGTAGATTTTAGAGGGGTCAATGGAGTTGGAGTTCTTCGAACAGCGTTCAGAGGGGCTTCCAGAATGACGAGAACCACTGGGGGGAAAAAAGGGAACTAAATTAAACCAACAACTCATTAAATAACTGATTTATCATGTAATAATGCTCCCTGTCTTAGTAAGAACCATTAATTATCAGGTTTTAAGAGTATTCTTGTCAAGGCATGAACATGGGAAAAATCTAATTAACTGCTGAGACAGCAATAAACCGTACAGCTGTTCCCATACTGCCTCCTGCACTTTTTTATCTAACACTCCTAGATTTATTTCAGTTAAAGAAAATGACTTTGAATAGTTAACAATAACAGCACTGCACAACAACATGCTTCTTTTTTTTATTAAACCAACTCCAAAGAACAGTCCAAGAGTCCAACTTGAGAAGATAAAAAAAGGACTGCGGTGGAAACCGCTGCAGGGCTGATGGGATGATGTTTGGCTGTTTGTGTCAAATCACCTCATCTCTGCAGATTCAGATTGTTAGCAAACTCTCCATCTGTGCCTGTCTGTGTTCAGAGCCATAAAAGCAAAGCTGAATACAGAAGCACCTTTTTATTGCATAACTGACCTAACTTTGTCAAGTTGATCCACAAGAACAAGACATGCTGTTTGCTTTGAAAGCATTAAATTCCAGAAAAGATTGAAAAGAAGATCTTGTGCTTTCATTGTTTTTAATTCAGTCAACTAAATTTTGTTGGTATTTGTTTAATATGTGGCTCTTAATGTTACTGTCAAGTTAACATTCTTACAGAAGGCTGGCATAATTATGGACATCCTAGTAAATGTGCGCAGCTGCAGAAAATGAAAGCTAAAAATTGAAGAACGAAGCAGTTGTTGATAAGTAATCAAGCATGATCCAAACCTTAAAAAAATTGTCCAAAATCTATAATAGTTTTCCACTCTCCTTCTCATCTCACCTCGAAAGCGAAGAAATCTCACTCAGGTCTCCAGTGCTGCCATCTGTGGTGTGACCGGTGGGTGTAGCAGCAACATATCCTTGAGACAGGAACATTTTTGCCCTTCCTTCATCGGTCTCTCCATCCTCATGGTATTCCAGAGGCCACGGGAGTCCCGTCTCAACCCTCCCATCCCTCATGACCATCCGTGAGGGTCCCACCCCAGTCAGGGGCAGGGCAGGAGGTGGAGGGGGCATGCACGGTGCTGTATCAATGCCACTGTCAGTGGACGCCCCCTTAATGTAGGTGAGACCCAGGGACTCTGGATCCATTGGGTCTCCAGAACCAAAATGTTTTTCGTCACTGCCGCTAGAAGCATTGCTGGAGAGGGTGTTGTTACTGGAGTGGCTGGAGCAATGACTGTGGCAGCTCTTCTCACCAGTCTGGAAGATTATGGAAGATGACCAAGTGTTATAGTAGTTCAAAAATCTGGGGCTGGTAAGACCTTTAATGTTTCTTTATAAAAGGTCTCTTATGCTCACTAATGCTGCAATTATTAATTTATTAACCTGCATTTATTAACAAAGGCTGCTTTTATCAAAAATACCAATTACCGGTACCAATACCAAAAAAAAGTAAAAAAGATTTTATACATATACGTTTACAAAAAATATACTACAGTATTTAATACTTTTTAATTAATTTGATTTACTAGCGACTGAAGATTGTTTTAAAGCAACTCCTACAAAAAAATGAAATTAATTAAATTTAAAAAAAAAACTATTTTGTTTTTTCTTCAGATTTTTTTTCTTCTGTTTTTATGTCCTGAATTACATAAGCACTGAATACGAGGCAGGCAAACAATTTATCGAAATTTGACATTTGTTTACTGCTCGGTGAAAATACAGCTCAACAAAAATAGATGAAGGAAGACCCCTGGAGCGGTGAAGTGCATTTAGCAGAGCAATAACAGCTACAGATAGAAGAACTAGCGCTGCACCATTACCACCTAATGTAACCAATCTCAAGGAAAATGAATAATTGATTACTGTGTTAAATTGCATGATTTAAATTTAAGCCCTTTCAAATGATTTGAAAGTGGATGATTTTTAAACTTTAATGCACGGTTTACTTTGGAAGATCTAGTATGGTGCACTATTTGCAAATATCCCCACTGGCAACTGGCTAAGCCAATGTGGTCAACACACTACAGCAAAACGCTGTCAGTTCTGTGAAATCATGTAATGGAGGAATGTTGGGCTTTGCATAAGTAATATGAGATAAACATGACCCAAGAATTTACTTCTTGCCTTTAGCATCTTCATCGGCAGCGTGCGGAAAGGGTAGGATGACCTATTTGCGCTTGATAAATCAGAAGGATTTGTACTTAACCTGATGCACAAGAGAGAATGTACAGTGCAGTGTCCTGTAACTGGCGTTCAGTTTCTTACGTCAATTCCCACAGGGATTGCATTACTGGATTGGACACTATGAGCCATATGCCATAGACGTCAACCCCCCCCCCCCCTTTCTCCAAACCAGTGACCTCCCCTCCACAACCACATGGAGAAATGTGGTGCATTTGCAGTGCTGCCAACTACACATTCCTGACTAATGAGGTCACTGCACCCATCAGCCACATATAAACACACAAACACTTGCACCAACACATGCATTTACTTAGCATATGTTCCTGTTGCTGTACAGTGCAAGACATTTACTGTATCTTAAAGATATCCATGCTCCATTAACCAAACGTTAATATGCAAACTAGGATATCGCTGTCTGGAAGGAATGTAGACAAGCAGAGTAATTCAACTTCCATTGCTATAAAAAAAATTCTTAGTCAAATTAATTCAGAAGAATTAACAGTTTTATAGTTCATTTGATTGACCACTTACCCGAGGGAATTTACCAGGTGATTCTTTTGCTCCCTGTCTCTGCAAACCTCGGTTCAGGATCTTGGTGGATGGGATGTGCCATTTAGCTTCAGGAACACAAGGCGAACCTGGAAATCATGAATGTGATGTAACATGACACATGTTGATAGGAGCGCTGTACATTTGAATCTGGTTTATAAACCAAATGATTTATAAAAAAAAAATTCTCAAGTCATTTAATGAAGCTTAGTAAATAAAGTCAATTCAATTGGTAAATCAATGCTATAATTCGTTTGAAACTAATCTAGTTGAATCTGCATTGGAGTTTGAGAAAAATACAAGGCTTCCGTACCGGCAGATCGTGTCCTCTCTAGCTTGTGCTCTCTATCTCTGTGCCCATCTCCTTCTTTGTCTTCTTGTTGGTCGTGAAGGGCAGGTGATTGCGATCTATTGGACAAACAGAGCGCAAATGTCCACAGGCATTATTTATTAATGGATTCTCAGTTTTATTATTCAAGCATATTGTATAAGCCAGATAACTGCATTTCAAATGGACTGAAAATGTGGCTCAATGACTGAAAAGGCATTGATAATGATAACTGATCCTAGCATTGGTTGGGTGGGGAGGATTCAAGACCATTGTTTGCGTGTTGGTCTGTGAATGGACAGCGATGTTCACATAGCTGGTCATTAAATATTAGCTCATAGTGGACATTACAGAAAAGAGGACATAGAATTACACTCCAATATCACTTGACTTGGCTTCATCTTCTACCTAATTCTGTTTGCACCAAAGATTTGCACCAAATCTCATATGATTAGACTCCTGCGATAACCTCTAAACCTGCTGGGCTCTTTGGCTTTGGGCTCTGTGCTCTTTGATTTCTGAGTTATGAGGCTGCTTCAAACAGAATCTCATTACCCATCATAACTGGCTTTCTGGGCCCAGGTGCCACAGGGACCGGGGTCACTGGAGGTTGATTGGTTACTGGGAGAACTGCAGTAGTGCTGGCCGGGATTTCCAGACGGACTCTGAACCATCTCGAAGTCCTGCAACACCCTGCAATGAGCAAACACAGGGCAGAAGCTCATTAATCAAAACTCTGGTGGAAAAAAGCAATGAGAGCGCTACAGCAAGACTCATTCATATTCTGGGCCGGAGGGAGGAAACACTGTCAAAAAAAGTGGTGGAGCAGACTCTATTCATAGCAGGACCCTGTGTCTCCAGGGCTGGGAACGTCTGCACATTCCAGGGGAAAAAAAAAGAGAAACGTACTCCAGGAAGGAATGACAGTCCATGTGCAACACGGATCCCAGCAGAGGACGAGATGACAGCCTGGGTGAAGAGGCCACAAAGGTGTGTGCATTTCAGACAAGGTGAAGACACATGCATGCAACACACAGTCGCTCAACTGCACAAGAAGATGCACATTATGAAGGGATCCCAACTCTACAGCGCCAGAAAATCAAGTTCCCAATTAGCTCACCCTGAAAGGCGTCTCCTGAGAAATACTAAAGCAGGAATCAATGCCACACCAGACTAGGACATAATCATTCTGTACTTTTTTCCTTCCTCTTATCCACAGGGTGGCATGTATCATCCCTAATAGCCTCTATGTGCTCCCTTTTGGGCTTTCCCAGCGGATATGTCAGCGGAGATGTGTCTGGATAATCAAACATTACCGTTATGAATCAGAGTTTTTTAAAGTTCCTGTTGCTGAGCCCGATAAAAACCAGGTGTTGCTTTTTATTACCTGTCCTGACACATTCACAGTGGTGACCAAATACAGAATAACTTAATACTGAGATTAAAATATAAAAATACTGTATTTTCATCTCTCTTAGGCTGAAAATTTGGACTCAAACTTATTTAGGGCAAACGTTTTGGGGTGAATGTGCCAAAAATTTCACACCACAACAAAAAAAATCAACACGGATACAAAAATAAAAATTTAAAATTTAATAAAAAAAAAAAAACAGCAGCCTACTGTATACTGTACTATATTATTTAAATTGCATATACATTTCATATAAATTAACATCTGTGAAGCAGAATTGTAAATCAGATTTTTTTAAAAATGGATTAATTTATTACTATAGCAATCATAATTATATTTTTCTGCATTAAGGAGAATGGGAAAGGGGAATGTCCTTAACTGTCATTAAAATAATACTAAATGTAAAAACTAAAATAGTCCTAATATAATTGTACCCAAGTGAACATTATAAATTAAACAAAGAATAAACCACATTTAATTTCATTTTGAAGTGAAATGTAACCTGAACATTTCCAAAGGCAGTCCTCTATTTACAGAGATAATGACATAATTTAATTTAATAATATGAGCCAAAAAATGTTTTATCCTTGTATCTGACCTCCGGCATTTTTGCTTTAGCTGTCCATATAAAAAAGATTTTCAGATTAATCAGCATTATAGAAAATCTGGGTATTATATATCCTGAACATCATCACAGACACAGACTAGAACAGAAAAGTCCTAGGGATGATATTGACATCTTTAAAAAAAAAAAAAAAAAATGCATTGCACATGCCCAAATACAGACCCACATGCTGTAAAAGGAAAGATGGGATCAATTACAAAAACCAAACCAATCCACTTTGTGCCTCCATGAGAAAAACTTTCCTATAGTTTCCCCTTACATAATCATGAGAGTTGGATAACAGCATGATACACAAGTGAAATTACAGGTATACACTGTATAAGTATGAAAAAGCTGCATATGTGTTTGGAATGACAATCACATATCTCCTACCTGGAACCATCCTGGTACTTCTTATCAAAAGAAGTGCTACGTGAGATGGCAGCTTGGGCGTACTGGAACATCTGCTGGCTCGGGGAGGGTCGATCTGGACCCTGAGTGGGTGAAACACGAGACAGCGGCAGCCCCTGGGGAACGTGAGTCATCCTGTGCCAACCAGGCCCAGTACCAAGAGTCTTGTACTCCATGACGGGGACACGATACAGCTCTGAGGCACCTCTGAAACACAGAGAGAGGAAAATTACCTTGGGTTTTTAGACTTGCTACCATGTTTTTTGGACATGTATTAAAGTAACAGAATTGTGTTTAGAAATACTCTACTACTTAAAAGCTTTTAAAAGAAGCCTCTGAAAGAAGGCTGCATTTATTTGATCAAAAATACAGTAATATTATTAATAAGTAAATCAAATGAATGTAATATTAAATAAATAATATTACTCTAATAATATCACTCTGTTTTAAATTTCTTTTAATGATATTTATTCCTGTGATGGCAAAGCTGAATTTTCAGCATCAGCCTTCAATGTTAAGCCTCATACACAGGGCTGATTGTCGCATGTAATCTTACGGTCATCTTTACCCAATTACTCAGATAGTGTAGATAGGACATGAGTACTTTGTTATCGGTGCCTACATGTGCTAAGCTAACCAAGTGTTTATCTTCACTTAAAGGTGCCATGGAATGCAAAAATCACTTTTTTTGTTGTTTGAACACAGCTGTGTGGCCGCATTGTGTGAAAACAGCCAGCCTATAATGGTAAAAATTCACTCACTCATTGTTTTATAATTCCAAAAAATCATAAACAGTCTCTCCACAGGAGCAGTTACAGACTATGATGACATAATCGGTGAAAGTCCCACCCATTTGTTACACATTCTGCCCTATTAGCAAATACACAGCACTGAGTGAGAAGCTGCGGTCCACCATTACTGTTCTCTTGTTGTAGCTGCTGGAGATACAATGTCAGCGCCAAAGAGCCATTAAAAGTGTCTGTGTCTTGGGATGCTCCAACCAACATAGGAGTCTCCATAGACCACTGAGGACAGGGTGATTTCATTTTCGAATGAAATGTCCCAGAAAAAAAGGAAATGTCCTATACTTTGTTTTGCTCACGCTTTACAAACATTTTACACCAGACTCGACTGCCTCACAAACGAGGGTCAGTTCAGCACTGCTTCTGAAACCAAACTTGCTTCTGAAAGAGGGATCGATATCAACGCTTCGTGCAGGTTTGCAAAGTTTTTGCAAAAAAAAAAAAAAAAAACTCCCACGGACATGAAAAGCAACCCATGGCAACAGTGTTATAAAGTAGCCCAATTCCACAGGAAAACCGCAGATTTGGCAACACTGGAAGGGAGACGGGAGCACCGGCTCATTTTCATTTAAAGGGGACATAAACATAAACAGAGCGTTCTGGCTCATACCCTAAAAGTGGCTATTTCAAGAAGCTATAAAAAATTTTCTTTGAAGTATTCAGAGAAAAAAAAAACTTCACATACACACTCTGGGGACATCAGAGAACAATTTAAAATATTGTATCAATGCATTTTATGGCACCTGTAAACTTGCATTATATCAACAGCACAACATCTAATTATAGAAAAGCCTGCAGGCATTAATCACATATATACCATGTATTGGCCTGATTTTTGGGTGGATTGCTGTTCTTTACCTCAAGTTAATTAGCCTTGAAATGGCTAGAGGTTGAACTAAGCATTGTGGGGGCAGACTGCTCCTTACAAAAGAATAAGGATTATCATAGCAGCTGAGTTAACAGGTCAGAACACCCCCAACAGTGGGACCGCTTCCTTCACACTTCTGAGCTGACTGGATAATTCCCGGCTGTTGATGCTTATAGAAACACACAGAGGGGTGTAAATGTCTAAGACCACAGTGAAAAGCATGGATTCATTTAGTTTGTTACATTAATTCTGTGATCCCGTTCTCCAGATGGTCAGATGTAACCAATTACTAACACATTCTGAATTTCTGAAAGTTTTTCTAATTCAAATTTTCACTACTAACATAGTTTGTATCAAATGAGAAAAATACAAAATAGAAGCATTTTCTCCAGTTGTCTCAGGCTTTTGGATCCCACTGTACATAATTGTGAGCTTTATTTAGAGCCAGGCTATTTCTATGAATCCATTCCAATTTATTAATATGGATTACTTTTCTAGTCAGCCTAGTCAGCTAGTAAAATACCAAATTTAGTGTCAAGGGAAGAACATGTAAGTGAAATTGGCTGAATATATTAAATGATAATCACCACAGGAACGTTTGGCAAGAGAAAAGACATCCGCAAATTACATGACAAATGGTATCAGATAAATGATGCACTGTATTCTGCTGTGATTATCTGTGGCGTGTGTTATTAGAGAGGGAGAAACCAAAAGAACAAACAGAAAATTAACACAAGTTCATTCTACGCCAGAGGGATTCATTGATGGTTAATCTTGCGTTTCCGCTTTCTAATCCACTCTGTTCCGACCACACACACAGAACTGCTCCCAAAACAAGACTCTCTGGTGATCTTCTTGAATCGCCGAGAGCTCTTAAGACAGATTCTCACAGCCTCTACAATAAGATACAGTTCTTCAAAAAAGTACTTCAGTGAAGAACACCACACTCTTGGACTCTCACACACAAATTCCTGGAATTGAGAAATGTCTTAGAAAGTGTTGTGAATGAAAGAAACACTATTCATTTCAAGTTCAAGACTTCTCTAAAGACTGCAGACTTTACTGGCGCGTTTCTACTGCATGGTACGACTCGGCTCGGCACGGCTTGTGTTTTCACTGCAGTATCGCTTTTGAATGGGTGGGAAATTTACATGTCAACCGAGATGGTACTAAAAAAAGTACCAGGTACCAGGTACTGCACTACCCAGTGGAAACCCCTCCAAAAGTTAACTATACTGAGCTGTAATGTGCCGTATCATGCAGTGGAAAAGGGCCATAAGACTAGATTTTTACAGAAATAGGAGGAATTTTATTGCTCTGAGTGGTTTTAATGCATTGCTATACAGTGTCTGTATAGGTGATACAAGTAGTTTTAGTGTTTCTATGTGGTTGCTAAAGTGCTACAATTAGTTTTAGTGCATTGCTTTTCACTCAGTAGGGTGTTACAAGTTTAGAACAAATATTCTTACTATATACTTCTAAACTCACTGCTCTGATATGTAACCAAATACAACCCTGACTTGTCATGGCATGCTTCAGTTAACTATAGTTCTCTAGAAACGCTTGCCCAAGATAGAGAAATAAAGAGCAGTTAAGGTCAACCAAAAATGTGCAAGCAATACTCTATACATTTTTGTTTACAAAAAGCACGGAGTGCTTGATATGACTGGCTTTTATGCCTCACAGGGAGGCGATAAATGTCAATCCAGTTATTGACAGTCTAGAGGGTCACTTTAATCTCTGCCTTTAGAAGTTTTCAGTAAAGCCCTCAGCTCTTCTGAAATAAGCAAACATTACATGAGGCACATGTTCAACAAGGTTCAACAGGGTTCCATGTCATTTTCTATTCCAGGATTGAAAAAAAAAAAAAAAAAAAAAAAAATATGAGCAGACTATGATCATATAATTCACAGAGTATCTTAAAGGGGTCATATGATGCAATTAAATTTTTTCCTTTCTCTTTAGAGTGTTACAAGCTCTTGGTGCATGAAAAAGATCTGTAAAGTTGCAAAAACTAGTGTCTCAAATTCAAAGAGATATTCTTTATCAAAGTTAAGACTCTGCCACACACCCCTAAAATGGCTCATTCAAACACGCCCCCACGTCTATGTCACTATGTGGAAATATTTGCGTAATGCTACCCAAATGTTCAGCAAAGAAAGACAGCGTGGTTTCAGTAACCGCAGTTAGTGTTGAAGCAGCCATGTCAGGGAGATGTTGTGTGTATCTAGGCGAAAGCACAAGCACTTTATTTGGCCTTCCGAAAGTAAATGCATTTAGGAATCTTTAAGATTACTTACAACAGAACAGCAACGCATTTTATGGACAACCGTTTCTTGAGCCTAGGAGAGGAGGTCTTTCTGACTTAGCTATGACAATCTGGTGCTTCTGAATCAGCTGCTTTAAATATTTTTTTATATTAATTTAAGTATTTGCTATTGACTGTTCAAATGCAGTTTTGTTAGTCGTGTATGTGTGTGCGCGAAAATGTGTGTGCGAGAGAGAGAGCGATACATTTATCTGCCAATGTAAGATGAAGGATTCAACTCTACCTTCTGGGGGTGCCATCCTCATGTGGCTGTATGACCACCACCGTAACAGGTGTGGAGGTCCGCAGATATTCAATCATCTGCTCGTGAGTTAGAGTCCCAACAGCGACCTTGCAGATCTCCAACAAACGGCAGCCGGGGCGAAGTCCTGCCTGCCAGGCAAACCCGAATGGCTCCACATCGGCTACCACACCCTCAAAGTTGACATGGAATCCCAGCTGGCCCAGGGCATTTCTGCGCAGGGTCATCTCTAGCGCCTCACAACCCCTGGTGACCATCTGCAGGGAAGTTAGAACACACAAACAAACTTTAACCAACTGAAACTGGGCATTTTGTCACCTCAGCGACTTTTGAAGATAAAATATGTGCTGTGATAATGGGCAGAGGGTCCTGCACAGGTAAGCATGCAGATGGGTACGCAGGTACGCAGAGATATAGATGATGGCGGAAGCCAGGTCTCTCAAGGATGAAATTAACTGATGTCAAAGCAACATGGGAGAACACAACAGACTGGCTGTCTCATGAATAACACATTCCTATAACCGGAACTGAAAACCTGGGGCCAGATTCATATTTTCTTCTTATTTTCTCGTTTAGATTATGTTGTATTCCCAAAAACAAATTCTTAAAACTTCTTGAAAATCAACTTTATGAAAAACATCAATCATTTCTTAAACTTACGATAACCTAGATTAATTTTTTTATTATTATCTTTCAAATTGTTGTAATTAAGCATTAAAATATAACACTAGCTACAAATAATGCATCATACTACTACTAGGGATGTGCACAAGTTCACACCAAGGATTGATAATGTAAACAATGATTGTGTGAAATTATTTTTGTAGAATTCAAATTTAGTAACTCTAAACTCTCCAAAAAACAAGTCAATTGGGGCTTTTACATTGTACATTTATTCACTTAGCTGACGCTTTTATCCAAAGCGACTTACATATATGTCAGAGGTCGCACACCTCTGGAGCAACTAGGGGTCAAGTGTCTTGCTCAGGGACACATTGGTGTCTCACAGTAGATTCGAACCCAGGTCTCGAACACCAAAGGCATGTGTCTTATCCACTGCGCTAACACCACCCACTTTTAATGTAAGTCTATAATTACAACATAATTCAGAAACACAGCCTTAGAGCTGATCAGCGAGCCATAGAACTGCCATACAAACCAAATAATGGCAAAACCATTTTCTCAACAAAAAAAAAAAAAAAGGTGAACTGAGTTGACCTGTTAGGAATTTCTTAAGAAATGACTTAATTTCTTTCTTTAGAGGACTTTTCATTAATCTGCCCCTGACACCTAAAACTAATGTGTTTTGGATAAAACAGTTTAAACCTTCTGCATGCAACTACTTGATTGAAAAAACAAACGGTTTTAAGCAAACCTCAGGTAAGCTGATACTACTCCGACTCTGTAAAGTTGCTAAGAGGCCAAAGGCACATTTTCTAAGCACCCACAAAAACAACAAAAGCACTTTGAAGACACTCAGGTGGTTATAATGAAATATAAGCTTCATTTTTAAAATTTGAAAATATCTGTTGCTCAACAATTCAGACATAACTTGGCTTTTGCCATACTAAACCATATTAATTATTATTTTTTTGCCACCAAACTTAATAAAATGTGTTGAGTAAACGATGACTGAATTTAAATTTCGCTTATTCCAAGAAAAACCTGCTGATGGTCTGCTGCACAAATGCTATGATGATGACAGCAAACCACCCAATGCAATAAACACATTTAAGAGCATGTTTAAGAGTCAAAGGACAGTATTTTACAAGCTGTCAAATCCCACAAAGAGAATGGACCACACATGCTGACTGGGTCCATCAACCTAAAAGGCATGTACACCTATTTAAACCTCCACTGCACTGTAAAAATGTAGTTTATGTCTGCAGGTCTAGACCAACTGAGCATGAATGGGATGGCAATAAAGCAAGAAGCAGAACTACGATTGATTTATTAAGGTGTGTCTTGATGCATGTAGTTATCCCAGAGTGAATAAAGTTTTGGCAAGCTTAAGGTAAGCTAAGGTAAAGTGATCTGCTCTAACATGGTCTTTATACCCTTTTTAATGTGCTAATTCATTGACCCTTGGTCCCTGATTCCAAGAGAACCTTGATCCTGTATACCAACACTGCTCACTTATTCACAGTAAAAGGTAAGCTTGGTTTTAGCTTCAGCTAAGATAAAACTTGATCTTTCATTCTGGATTGGCTACTCATACCTCTAACCGTTGTACGACCTCTCGAACTTCCTCTGGGCATCCGTCCTGCACGGAAAACACCACACAGTCGCCACGCTCGTAAAAGAGCTTAACCCTGCCCACTATTGAGGACGAACTCCAACCAATCACGTCCTTGCAGTAGCAGTTGAAAACCACTTCTCGGGACGCTTCCTCAATGAGCGCCACAAACTCTCGGGAGATGGCCAGCAAACAACCAATATCGATGGACTGGCAACTGTCCCGAGCAACCACTGGCCACGTGATGGCTCCCGTACTGTATAGATGAGCATTGTTCCTTGGCCGACTGCGCTCCTTCCTTTTGGCGCCTAGGGTGATAAAGCTGAATTTTGGACCTGAGGCGTCCACAGGCGTTGCACTGGTAAAGTTGTCCACAAGGTCTTTAAGGTATTCCTGGCGGGTACGCGTTGCCATGGCACGGAACTTTTCAGACTTGTGGGCCGCGTTTTCACCGTTGATCACCTTGGCCAGCAGGAAGTCCCGGAATACAGCAGACTTTGGGAACATTACCCCATTTGGTATGGGAGGTCCAAACGCAGGCATGTCTTTGGATCTGGCAACCGCAACACTATTAAGTAAAGACAGACAATGAATTTAGTTTAGTCAATTCAAATATATGATGCTCTTTTCAAAGTTTCATTCATTAAAGAATCCCACAAAAAATCAATCAATCAAGATTTCCAAAAGATGTTAGGATACTTCAATACAAAACTTTTATTTTGGATGTGATTAATCATGATTAATCGTTTGACAGCACTAAAAATTATATATATTTTTATATAAATATATATATTTTTAATATATTTATTTTATATATCCTTTTACTGTGACATTAATATAATCAACCTCTGAAGGGCTTACATCGGTCTCCACATATTAAGCTTAACTTTAAATATCTGTAATACGTGCAAAAGGCTGAAGAACATGTCCCCTGTAAGAAGAATAAATAGAAAGCGTTTCCATTTGACTTCAACATTAAAATCACTTCATAAGTCTTTCCGCAGCAGTCTCAGAGATGGGCGATTTTACTTTGAGCCAGGTTCCAGCCTCCCTCAGCTCTCTGAAATGTTACACTGAACAAGCTTAAGAGGTAAACACTGAGTAAATAAGACTGGAAATTGAATACCCTTCGATCTTATCCTTTAATCCTCCCTATCGTTCTGAGAGGTCAAAACTGACAGTCACCGAGCTGTTTGGAAAGCATCTTCGTCTACCTCCGCCCACCGTCCCAACAGAATGAGTTCTTTCATTTACAAAATTGGATTTATTTAGGACGGACTGGGTATGACTTTGCAAAACACAGTATTGTGCTTAGCAAAGCCACATGTATAAGCTTAATCACCATTCTAATTGTAAAACATAAGCTTTTATTTTCCAGGCTAGGCTAAAAATGGTGAGTAACTGACATTTTACATTTTACCTGTAACACACATGCTCTGTGCAAGGATTGTGGACTTTGATGATGATGAAGACGTGTTGAAAATGAGAGCGTATGTTTTGGGGTGTGAATGGAAAAGCTCCTGGTTCCTGGAAAATGATGGTAACGATGTCATTTCCAATGTGCCTTTTCCTCAGCAGCTGGATGGGGAAACACATCATAAGAAGAAAGTCATCATAGTGCACATTTTAACAAGAAACTAGTTACAGTTGATGTCATCCAAAGCAAAAACAAACTTCAAACAAAAGTGGAAAAACATGCATAACAGGATAGAAAATTAAATTTAAGAAAGTTAAATAATAAATAAATATTTTCATACAAATGAAAAAAAGAAAACAACAGAAACATCCACATATAATTTACTGCATACTGGATTAACAACTGTTTCTATAAGAAAGCTTAAGTAATGTGTAAATGGTTTAGCTGTAGTCTACTGTATATCCTTTGGGCTCATCTCTCTGTCAGCAAAGGAAAGAAAGAGGATCAGAGGTGTACTGAATTTAAAGCTCAAAGCTGTGGAGATCTTCAGCTTATTTTCCAAGATTATCCCTATCGGACCATGATCCAATGGACAGAAAACAACAAATCCCTATATCGGCCAAATAAAGACCCAAGAAAGGGCTCCTATGCTTCTCTTTTTACTCATTCCATTAAAAAAAGCTTTCTATTAAAAGCACGAATCTCAATTTTATCATTCGACTGAACTCAGTCTAGCCATGGGGATTTCAGGAAGTCATTGATGGAAAGCTGTTACGGTGGTAAATGAATCTGCGGCAGACTCTATTAGGATTGTTCCGCCCATTGAGAAGTACAGCGGATAAGGGAAATAAATATTTTTACATTTGTTCCACCAAATAAATAAGAACAGGCTTTCACCATCAGAAAATGATGCATTTCTAATTAATTAGCCATGATACGTCCTGCTCTCAACTTAAAACATAAAATCTGTGCCTTGTCCTGGCAACTGGAAAGGGAGCTTTTTATAAAAAAAAAAAAAAAAAAAAAAAAGATGGAGCATTCAGACAGTTGCTATGACAACGTGGCCTGCCCGCTGAAGTGTTTACAATTAGCAGGATGCAGGACAATTGGTCTAGGTTCTGTGAGGTCTGAAAGATGCACAGATCAAGACCAGCCACTTGAATAGAGAACTGACGAGGGCTGAAAGAGTTTTGTGTAGACAGGCATGAGTAAGTGATCAGACCTGAATCTCATTTGCGCAGGTGCTTGTTCAAGTGTGCATAAATCAGCAGAAAGACCAATCTATCTTGGATTATCTGCTTTTTTGTTCGCAAAAAAAGAAATTATAAATCGCACCTATCTACACGTGAAATTTCTACCATCAAATCAAAGTGTTGTCATCAGCTTCTTATTAAACCATACCAAAATTATTTTTTTGTATTTAACATTTTAACAGCAAAGACAGTAATATTATTAAATACTATGACAATTTTTAATTGCAACTGTTTATATATATATATATATATATATATATATATATATATATATATATATATATATATATATAATATATATATAATATAAATATAATATATATAATGTAATTTATTCCTGTGAGGGTATAGCTGAATGTTCCGCATCATAACTCCATTCTTCAGTGTCACGTGATACTTCATAAATCACTTTAATATGCTGATTTGGTGCTCAAGAAATGTTTATTACTATTAGCAATGTTGAAAATGATTGTACGGTTTGATTTATTCTTGTGGAAACATTGATGCATGTTTTTTTTCTGGATTCTTTGTTGAACAGAAATAGCTTAAAGCACACTAAGAACTCAAATATATAGAACTCTAAATATCTCTCTTTAAGTTCCATCTAAAAAGGTCATATGGCCTTGGATCATAAAGATGAGTAGATGAAAAGTAGGTATTAAGTATGAAATGTGTCCGACTCACTTGTTGTCTGTTGTTGGGTGTGTAGGGCAGCATTGTAGAGACGTGAAACATCAGTTCAAAGTCTTTATAGGTGGTGTAGAGAGAGTGAGTGCCAGTGGAATCCGCTGCAGAAACAATGTGATTATATCACACATATCAGTAATAAAAGGCAGTAAATTAAAAAGACACTGATGATGAAATATGAAATTAGTCTCTTGCAGTCCAATATTAATTTGCAAATGGCTCATCTGTACAGATTTAGAGATTAAGAGAAACTGTCCAATGCACTGACCGAGAACAAATGTGGTATAAACAAAACCCATTTCAGAAATGAACCTGAAGCTGCCAGTTAGCTTTTTGGCTTCAAATTTTCAAACATTTTAAAAATATGATCTTGAGAGCAGCACTTACTTTTGTTGTCCAGCTGTGCCCTGTACTTGTTGAACCCTTTCAGTCGTACTTTCTGACCTAGTAGATCTAGAAACTCTTCCAGTGCAGGACTACCACTCTCATTATTGTACATCTCCTCCTCTGTGCTCTGCCCAGCCTGGCAGTACAGGATTCCCACTTTGTGCTGGTAACTCAACTACAATTTACAAAGAATAAAAACATAATCAGTTTCAATCATTATAATGATATTTGACAAGTTTTTTTGTGTACAAACCTTCAGTGTGAACCAGTCATTACATCCTTCACAGAGTATTGCAAAACCCCAATTACACCTATTATACATCTCTGCAGAATACTGGATTCACTGCACTCTGTGGTCTTTTATTTTTTATGACCATTAAATGTACGGTATATTTGACTGGTACCTATCAACTTTTCATATATTCATTTCATATATTGTATCAGTTTTGGTCTTCCCTTTTCACATAATTTAAATGAAATATTATAAATATTTTCCCATATATAAACAATATAAAACAATATTTTAGTCCTGTCCCTTGCATATTACATGGCAGGATTACGAAACAGAATCAATTCTAAAAGAACACAGTCAAAAGTGATATATTTATCCAGTCTTTAATGCACATTGTACAGGAAACCTTTAAAAGCACTCTTAACGCATATTATGGAACGGTGATATACATCGTCTACCACAAGTGGTGATTCAGTCATGTTAAGTGCTATCAATCTACACAAAAGCCTGACACGTAATGACATGTGGACTGGCCTCAGATGCCACTTTTGTATGAGACACACATACCAGCCATAAACTAAAGAAAGAACCTTTGGAACCAGACACAGCATCAAATAGGCAAAAAAAGTGCAGAGCCAGACAATTATTTCGAAAATCATTAAAAGATAATGAACCGTACGTCAAAAATATGATACTTAACATTCATAATAATAGGAATTTATGATCGGATGACAAACTGAAAAATGCTGGTTTACAAATTACCAGGTCTAAGGTAATTGTCCAAAATGTCTTGTAATTCAGAAATGGTAAAAGCAATTTTAGTGCTATTCTTACAATTGCTTTGGCTTTTGTGCCATAAAATGTCACCAATAGTCTTTAGAGGAGAAAAAACCCCACCATTATCAGAGAGGGAAGAACTGGGAGAGAATATGGAGGGTGAGATGAAGAAATGGACAAAGACGGGGGACTCAAGAAAGCATAAGACGAGCAATGGTTTTCTTTTCTTTCATTTCAAGTGCTGCTGGTCACAGTTGGCAGCGGCTCAGATGGGTCAAGTGGCTGTTATGTGTGGCTAGGTGGTTGCCATGGTGATGTTTTCAGAGGTTTTTGCCAAATAATTTGCCTTGAAAACTAGTTATCTTTTGTCTGAGCACTGGAAATGCAGACAATAGCTGAATTATCATTTTACAGTTAGGTCCTCAATAAGGTATTCATTGAAACTGATTGATTGGAGACGACAAAATACCACTTGAAATAATTACGAACCTTAATTTTACAACTAGCCTCTTTCAATGTATTCATTGTTCTAGAGGGTTACTCTTCAGATGTTCTCCCCATCGTGTGGCTGCAATATCGATCAAGACTTTAACTGCTTCTCAGATTCCATTCAGTCAATGTACTGACAAAACTGCTAATCTCTCTGTTCCACTCTAGCCCTGAGATGTGCAAGTCTGGGTCTGTCAATAAGTAACTGGATCTTTGTTTTTATAAAAGGCTTCTTTAGTAAAACACCGTCTCATCCTGACACACCTGCAATTTGAACCCTCAAACGGAAATATTATAAGGCCATCGGTGGCACCTGATAGGCGCCTTGCCCAAAGGAACCACTTTACAAGCTCAATCCTGCTTAAGCTGCCAAATGAACAACAGCATTAAGGACATCACATCATCAGCAGAAGTTTAAAACATCTGTTTCTGGTTTTATCAGTACGTATTAAAACTAAGCAAATGGGATGTATGAAGGATATAACTGATAGTTTCTCAAACCCCCACTTAGTAATTACAAGCCTTGCGGACATGTAAAGTTCACAACATTGTGCTCTGTATGCTATGAATCATCCCAGAGAATGGAGTTTCTTCCCACCTGTCAGTTTGTGTTAGCCAAACTGTCTCTTACTGTCCAAATGGTGGTACGATCATTTTACAGTCTGGCTGTATTGTGGAGAAACGCTTGTTGTATATTTTACCAATTCAAGCACTAGCAAAGGGTAGATTGGATAGTTAATGTATAAACGTTAATGGACATGTATTTATCATCCAATTTTTTTAAATAAATTAACATTTCTGTATAAGGGAAACAGTACTACAACACTTCTTTTACAAGACTGCAATTCAGTTCCAATTTATGAACGGATTAATTCATTTTAAATGGTCATACGGCATAAACAACTATATTCAATACAATCTCTTAGTTAATAAGAGGGCATAAAATGGCAAATTATACAATTATAAAATAAGAATAAATAATTTTTAAAACAAATTTAGATTAATTACTGCATGTCACACTACAGGGCGCTGATTAAAATGGTCACATACACATCTAATATTTTAGACATTTATATAAGGTGGAACTGTTTCAGCACAAAAATACAAAAAAATTTCGCGTGGAGCTGAACGTCTACGAAATCAGCAAAACACATTTTTAAATAGGCGCTGTCTTTATAAATAAACCACAGATATGAGTTTTAAACAACTACATTCTCAACTGAAATACTTTTAAAATTACATTTCATGACACAATAACAGTATTATTTTGAAAATGGTCAGAATAAATGGTGGTTGAAAGCACAGTGCTGTGTGAACTCAACCAATCAGCATGCTAAGTGCCCAAGTCCTGCCCCCACAAAAGTACTACCTCGCTAGCAGGGACTTTCTGAGGGGCATTTATTTACCCAGAACTTTATTTAGATCCTGGTTCCTGGGGTGGAAACACACCGAGTACCAGCCCAAAGTCCCTAGTTCCTGGGTAAAGTTCCTGCGGTGGAAACGAGGCTTTTGATAACTTATGGTTAAAATGTGCCACTCAGCGGTCAAAAGCTGCAAATGCACTTTTCAGACATGGCGGCGGCAGCAAACATGGCGGCAGAACGCACACTCTGGTTGGCCGCCTATTGTAGACAAATTATTATTAGGTTTGGCTACTGTATTTTTTTTTTTTTATGACTTCCATATTCACAAATTTTACACATTTTTATAATGTGTAAAATTACTGATTAACATGGCAGATAAAAGCAGCTTTTTTTCCTACACCAACAAAGGTGTACTGCTTACAGAACTTTCAAACTTAATGTGCTGTTGTGGTAGGCCAGTTTCAAACCGCATATTTGGAACACTGCCTTTGTCTTGTCCTCACTCAATTTAAAGTGTTCCCACAGAGCTGAAGTCGTCTGCATTTTTGTCTTCTTTTCCAGATTAACTGAATCATAAAATTCTTGATGTTCACTCATGGGCGATTCATTTTCAAGAGCGAATGAGAATTGTTTCGTGGGGCTGCCAGGTGTTTGAAAAAAGAAAAAAAAGAAAAAGAATATTCGAATCTCAAAATTTTAAATCGAATGCCAACCCACCAAATGATTACATGAATAATTGAACATTCTGGCCTATCCCTAGTTCATATACACATATATTGCAGGAGAGACTGCAAGCATCACGTAGTAAACGAAATCATGTCTATGCCATTCATTCACACAGAACATGCAGAATTCCTAATTAAATGGTATTTTTGCAGCGTGATATTCACAGACACTAGTCCATATCGAGTTTTGATTTAAGTGTAGTTTACCTACTTTTGATGTATCCATCCAAAATTGTAAAATTATGTGATGCTCCGCGTTATAAAGCAAATTTCACTTTTATGACTGGATTCCATGCTTCCATCCACGTTTTCCGCATTGCGGAAATAATAGGGCCTATATGGTTTATAGTATTTAATTTGAATCAAGTAATATGTCTACCATTTCTATGTGTAAAACTGGCTGTACAGCTTTTAGTACAGTACTTACCCCCTGCTGATCCAGCTTCAGCAGTTGTTCTGGGACTTTAGGTGAGCTGGTGGCCAGTCTGAGGCACTGAATGTTGACCTCAGGAACTACGTACTCCATCACCTCTTTAAGAGGGAGTCCACGGGAAGTCCCATGCTTAGCCGTGGAGGGGACGGCATCCTCCATGATTGAACCTCTCAAAGTGGTGAGCTGATGATAGACAGAGTGGAAAGAGAGAAGTTTAGCAAAAAAAGAAAAACGGAATTCACAATGTTTGTTGAAATGAGCACATGTATCTCTTAAACGAATACACAGCATTCTCAAATAGTGAACAGATGGATAAACCATTGCAGTTGTCTCTCAAATGGCAAAGCACTCTCTAAGAGTGTCCCTTCAATGATGCTGAATCCGGCGACATGCTCTGCCAATCTTTCTGATGAATAATTGAGTTCAACTAACTGTGGCGAATGCTGAAGTAACGCTTTGGCTTTTAGCAAGAGGTCCATTGTACGCTCAACAGCCAGTTCAGAAAACTATCCAGTCACCCTAAGGAAAACCCCTGGCAGGCCAAATATGAAAGATCTCTTGCCATTTTGAAAGCCGCAGTGGTTGGAACTTTTATAGAGTCAGTGGTGAGAATCATGTAGTACAGTAAGGTAATTTATATAACCATACATGGAAAAATCAATAGTACGCCACAGACATCATCCATCTTGAGCTGATTTTCAAAACAATCAATGCTATTATTGAGGCAGCTCTGATTTGTATTCAGAAGGAATGATATAAAAGTTTTGGGAAATGCACTTAATGGAAAGATGGAAATCAATTACAAATGAATGAGAAGTCCACTCATTGCATGATATGGCAAACAAAGGCAATGAGTAATGTAATTAAAAGCTATTCCCCTAAACTTGACTAGCTCAAAGACCAATGGATGTAAAAACAAATTGTTAAACAATGTGCGTTAAACCGTGTGTTTTAAAGAAACAGTTCTACCTCGCTGGTCCTGAAGATGACTCTATAATTATACTGTGGTCCCTCCTTCCCCTCCTCCAGTTTCTCCCTCCGAATGCTTACTGCCACTGGGCCCAAGTTCTCATCGACACCAAAGTAGTTCTGATGTTCTTTAAAGAAAAGAGAATAAGAAGGGATAAACATACAGGGAGAGATTCACTCAGAGATACATATCTATCACTATAGTTCACTTTTGTGCAGACCAATCAAATGGACTTCTAGACTGTACAACATACCTTTATTGAAAAAGAATTTTTGATAGTAGTATGCACCCATGTCAATGTGCTCAATGATGTAGCGTTTGATGCAATCCCGTGGAACAGCGTAGTTTTCACGAGAGGCGTAATTCTCACGTGACATTTCCAAGACGGAAACCCCCGCATTGGTGCAGTGTGAGCTTAAAGTAGACTCAATGGTATAGTTGTCACCTACATTGTTGGGGGGTCCACTGTTTGGTTTGGTGACGCTCAGTTTTCTTTCACCTTCACCACCTATCTCGTTACGAAAATATGGGCAGCTCAGCACCAAACCGTTGCTCTTCCCATCCCCTTCATCAGGATCTGTACAAGCTTTTTGACCTAGCTCCTCACAGCTGTCCAAAGGGGATTCACAAACAGACAGCGGGTCAAGACTGTCCATTCCCCCACCAATTTGGTGTTGGGATGCTGCAGAAGCCCCCGTGGAAATATTCTTCCGTCGTGCCAAGTTAGCACGATTGGTAACAGCCTCGCTAATATTGAAAAGCACACTCTGTACGTCATAGTGGGCAAAACATCTTTGGAAACTCAATGGACGACCATGTCTACTACAATCGTCATGGTCGCTTAGTTGCCTCTGCTCGCTTTTCAAGGTTTTCAGCCTGCGGAAAATGGATGTCTCACCCTTTTCAGATTTCTGTCGCTGTAGGAAAGACTTCTCTCTTTCTCTGCTATAGAAGAGGGAACTGTCCACATAGTCCGAGTAGTTTGGAATGCAGAGAATGTCCCCCCGTGCAATCTGCGCAGCAGTCTGAAGACTTGGAGAAATGGCAGCTTCATACCGACGAAATTCTGGAAAGCCATGTGGAGGTGGTGCACTTGGTTGCTCCAAGAGTTCTGGCTGGAAAACCTTCAAATTGCCAAAAAATCCTTCATCGGGCAAACCCTGGCGATTGATGGAGGATGTGCTTCCATACTCTCGGTGCAAAGTGGCACCTGTATTGGGGTTAATTGCTGTCTGATCCACGTCCTCTGCCCCTATATCACTGATGGTGACATCACTGTTGCTCCTTTTCTGGAGAACATGGTGAACTTTACCAGGAGAGTGGTTTAGAAGTTCACCAAGTCCATATTTTGGATCCATAAAGCTGGGGTTGGGAGGAGAACCTGGGCTTTGTTTGACCATATCTTCCGGCGACTGACTGGGTTGTCCATTCTGGAAGTTCGTCATTAGGCTTTCATATCTGGGTAGTGGACCTTGGCCATCCTTCTTCTGTGGCCAATCGGACACTCTTGCACGTACGCCCATCTTGGGCACTGCTGGTGTTCCCTGTGTGTTTGCACCAGGAGGTCCCATATTATCATTCAATGCTTGAAGTTTTTTGGCAAATAGATCATCGGTCTGCATTTCTGAAGTGAGGCGCTTCTCAAGCTTAAACGACCTCGTCTGCTGTGCCTCTGGTCCTAAAGACAGGGACATTCATAACTGACGTTAAATTGTCCAGACCAGGAATTCCAACTCCAGCATTTTACAGAATGGTGAAGGAGCTTGACGGTGCTGGGAGAAGTCTGTGAAAGATGACTGACCCGCGTCAGGGCGTTCAGACCTATGGGTCTGTAATCCATAGGAGGAGAATGGCTCTCTTTATATCTGTTTCACTGTCAAGGACAACTGCTCACTCCACAGGAGGGCAAGCAGGAGATGCGGTCATTTCACAGGCATGTAGGCTTAAAGCCAGGTGGGATCTCTCTGATGCTCTGAAAGGAAACGAGAAAGAGAGAGATATCATTGGAGAATCCATTTGGGAGGGAGAGATACCAATGTGACCTTGAAAGAACGTAAAGCACTCAAAATCTGAACAAAGCACCTGCAAAAAGACCAATTAATTTAATAAGGATTTGAATGTCTATTCAGACAGAACTTTTCTTTTTCACCTGAATGCATGCCATTTCTGGAACATCTATATAACAAATGTAACACTTTTTTGACCTTTGTGCAAAGAATAATTAGAGGTAAAAATCTAAATCAAAAAGCATTGATGGGCTAGGCACTGTAATACTTCTGATAAACAGCATAACAGATCCAGACCACTCTCCCCACAGTGTTAAGCAGAAAAGATATTCAATGTGGTTATTTCAAGAAAAAAGCCAACAAAACTTTGAAAAAAATATTTTTGTTTCACAAAATGCAAAGCTGAAGTATTTAATAAGAATCAGAATTCTTAATGAAAATGACAAATGTTCAAAAATATTAACCTCTCTACCATAATTTGTTTTCCGAATTCATCAATTTTAAAATCAATATTCTTCCACTGAGTTCAGTGTGGGGGAAAAAAGCTAAATAAAATAAATAAAATGCAATTAACTATAAAATTATTCATTATTAAAAATGCAGAATAAACAGGCATATGAATCTTCAAAAATCTTCTTTTCTTTTTTTTACTTTAAAGGTCGCACATTAAATAATTAATTAAACTTTGTTACTTAAATCTGTTCCAATTACACTTGGCTAAACAAGTTTACAGTAATTTCAATATTTGACAGCATCTGACAGTATGTGTCCATGTAGGGTGTTGATATTTAATTTAAGAACATTTGTTTTGATTTTAGCATTGATTTGGGTCCCCACTTGATACTCAATGTAAAATCTGGGTCCTGCACCAAAAAAAAAAAAAAAAAAAAAGACTGGTTTAGTGCAATGAACCCAGAGACTGCCTTTCAGTGAAAGCGCTTTTCAATATCATATCCAAAAATAACGTACTAGTGAGAACGGAAGAGAGTATAAAATTACAGTACTGACAGATGCCACTATGGGTACACACTGTGAAATTCAGCAAACTAAAAATAATCCTTCAAAGGAAAGCCGATTAAACTGGCATTTATTAATAATGTGTTTTGGACGTGCAGTTCTGTCTGTCTGTTACAAACACACTGACCCCAAAACCTTTAACCCTCCCTCCAAAAAAAACACATCCAACACCAGCTGTATACCACAAAGTTTTACCTTTCAAACTGCAATATCTATCTAGACTCTGGAAATTCACTGGATTCAGAGCTGTGATTTAATGTCAACATGGAAACAAAATTTACTTACTTTACACATTTGTCTTATTGAAAACAATTAACGGGAGCATATCATTCCAAGAAAACAATTGTTTGTAATCTTTAATCATAACATAAAATCTCCTCTAAAAGAAATTCGATTTCAGCTGACGTCTAGATAGAGAGGAAATTAAATATTTATCAAAAGACATGGCACTGACACTTGGATAAAGGGACACATTCATCCCCAGAGGAGATGCAGAGGTATTATTGCTTGGATGTATCAAAAATTTAAAATGCAGACGTTCCATGATCGTAAACATTCCCAGAAGCACTGAACATTGGATTAATCTGAACATGGCGTGAACAGAAAGGGCCTCTCAGGCTAAACTTAGCATCAGGCATCAGAAAAAGATAAATAATATGTGCACAAATGACAAGCTGTTTCATTTTTAAAGAATGCTGTTAAATTTTAAAGGAGGAAAGAGCAACATGTAAGGAGGCTCTCTTTCATGAAAGATGAAATCTTTGATTTGAAGAGCTTTGATATCCTCACAAGTGAAAGGGTGAGTCTCAGGAAATCTCAGAAAAAAAAACCCCAGCAAAAATGGTCTAGAATTCTATTTCAAACAGAAGGCGAATAAATTATAAAGAAACATATATATTGCAACTATTCTAAACGCATAAAAATATTTTGGTAATATTTAGGAGATGTATGATTTTTTTTACACATTATTATTATTATTATTAAACATGACATTATTGAGACAATAATGCACATACCATCAATTCTCATTATCATAGCTCAGAAAATAGCCATTATCATTAGTGCAGTGTAAAACACATTTTGTTATAAAGTAAAATACAACTTAGAAAAACATAATCATGTTTTTTTCAACATCACAGGATTGAGAAATAATTCAGTCTAAACGTACGCCTTAATCTTTGAAAGAACATTGAATGCAACTCACATTAATTATTATATTGGCTCTTCCTGCGAATCGTCTGAGGTTTTAAAAATACATATGTCAGAAGGAGGTCCGTTGTCCTCTAAGACATACAAAATTACTCTGATCCCTATGATACAACAAATATCTGTTTTGGGACTCGTTTACTTCAAAATAAATGGAAAAAAATGTGTTAGAATAATGTGTACACTGTCTTTAGAGGCATTAGCGCATTAGTTTCTCAATAAATCAGCCTTATCCAAAACAAGAGAAGAAAGAGAAACAGAGCATCAAGCACTTGCAAAGGCTTGAGAGGACAACAAATTGCACATCTGAAAGGCTCCCTCCCACCATCTCCCGCTGGGCTTCAGAGCCCGGCAAATGGCCAATCCTGTCTCCTCCAACGCCCTCCGTCCAGCTGCAGTTCCTGTACAGGTCATTGATTACCATTATGAGCCGGTCCCCTGCTTTCAAACGCTTGCTCACATGCACCGTGCCACCCAAACAACAGAGCTCATCATCGCTATCATCGCCCACTGCAAAGACACACTGACCCAATCTATTTAGACAGCTGGATCTATAGTGGGGACTGTGACCACACTGGGCCGTCTATCATTTCCAACAGCCACAGAGGTTAAAAAGAGTCCCTGTCTGCCCAGGGTTTGATGGGGCAAGAGATATGAGGGAATATTTGAACTAAAGCGTGGTTTCTCTTGTTAGAAATCTCCACTTCCTGACAGGCATGACTCAAAGGAGGGTTTGCCACAAATAGAATAAGCAGCTTACGTGGACACTCTTGTGTGATGTTAGGTAATAAATCCACAACATTCTGATTGTTTTCTCGGAAAAGAGATTTGGTTAGTCTGCTGTTACTTAAATTTAAGCGACGTCACACTTTACTGGATGACTGACGGGAACATTGGTCCTTTTTGAGACATGGGCTCTGAAATGTGGTATGAAATCATCACAGATCAAAACAATGCTGGAAAGGAGGTCAACGCACTTACAGAGTGTCCCCATCTGTCCAACCCACATACAGAATGGTCCAAAGTTCCACACTAAAAAAACCTGAAAATCTAAATCTACTTTAGATCTCCAAATAAACAAAGTTTGAGGATTTTAGAAGGAAAAATACAAAGAAATGTTTGAGATTCTGTGAAAAAAAATCTGTAACATGAAGCTATTTGGATCTCAAATAATGCTAAATAACATTAAGTTTTGCACAAATTTTGGGAGACTGTGCACTGCGGTCATTAAAGCAAATTAGGCAAATGATAAAAAATAATCAGTAAAATTAATAATAATAATACAAAAAAATCAAATGAACTTTTTACAGAAATGTTACTGTTATTTATGTAAACTGTATTTACATCTCACAATTCTGTCTTTTTCTTCTTGGTTTTTAGGAGGAACAAAAAAAACATTTTATCTTGCAATCCTAGCAAAATCATATTATGTTGATATTTCTATTTTTGTAGAAAGAAAAAAAAAATAAACGAACAAACTACTTTAAATCTTTTTGGTCCCCATTGTTGACCACACAATACAACATTTCACAGATGGAAACACTGAAAAACTGCAGCAAACTGAGACTTTCCTAAGCCCAAATCAATGCTACAAGGTTACACCTAATGGATTATTGTTTCCTGGCCACATTTGTTTGCCAACAAGTAAACAAGTATGATTTTGACAGAAGTACTGAGTAAATTGAGCCCTGCAGTTTTGGCAGGGTAACTGGGGCGAGCAGACACCTAGTAGAACCAGAAGGTTTTGACATCAGCCTCAGTGAACACCCTACATGGGCACACCTTGTCAGATGCTGTCAAAGCTTTCCAGGCCTGAGCTCACCTACATTTCTCATTCCTGAGACACTGCTGGGAGGTCTTGTGTTCTCATTTCCCTTTCCTTGTTAGGAGTAAGGCCGGAGTCTCTTTGGCGCTTATGCATTCCAGTGCTAGAGGCACTATAACAAGAGCCAGGAGCTGATGTGCCCTAATGCCTCACATGCCACAAACACTTCTGGATTTATTCTAAACATTGGCATGTAGGAAACCTACATTAATGTTTCACATGGAAATTTCTGTTCATTATCACAGTCTAAAATCCATAATACTTTCATGGATATCTGAACAAAAGTATTTGACTTACAACCGAAGAACACAAACACATAACTAAAAATCTAAAAAGAAATAATCAAACTTTAATCATGTCACTGTAAAATAAAAATAAAAAATAAATGCAAAAAATTAAAATGACTCATTCTTTTGCGGTAGGGTCAGACAAAGCAAACAAAGACATCTAGATGAACAATATCTATCTAGAACATCTAAAAATCTATCTGTATCTACAAATAAAATAAATTGTTTATTTTTATTATAAATAAAAGCTATAATAAATAACAAACATCTCAAGTTGGTCAGCACTTGGTTGATTTATAAACTTCAGATCAAAATGTCACCTCTTGAGTACAATGAAAAACTGAAGGTTAAAGGCTGATTTATACTTCTGCGTTGGATCTACGCCATGGCCTACACGTAGATTCACTCCTTTACGGTGCAGCCTGACGTGCACCTCTCCAAAAATCTCACAGGGCATCAATTCTACGCGGAACGTAAGCGCTGTGATTGGTCTGCTAGAATCCTTCCCTGCATAAGTACTTGAGTTTTGTGTGAGTTTATGTGCACTTTAATATTTTAAATGTTACACCACCTTACATGAAATAAAGCAAAGAAAAAGTGTCTTATCATTTATTATACTACATAGCATTATAAATCAGTAGTTGTCCGCGACAAACAATGTTGATCTGCCGTGGTCCAATCCTTATGGGGATTGAAAGAATGCCATCTTCTCCTGTTCCATTGTGGTCTCCTTTTGTAGTTTCAAATAATGATTTGATATTTATTTGCCGCCGTCACGGCTATAATGCTCCTCCAATGAGCCACTTCGGCTTTTGCAGTGGTCTGGGGGTTACACAAGCAACTTGTTCATGGACACTGAAAAGCCTAGTGGTTTGGATGTGTACTGCACGTCGATGCGGACAATGACACAGAAGTATAAATAAAAACTGAGGCATAGCCTGTGGCGTGAAGGCTACGGCATAGGTCCGATGCAGAAGTATAAATCAGCCTTAACTCCACTGAAAAAAAAATGTGAGGAAGTGAATGCTGAGAAAGAGAGGAAGAGGAACATATCCAATGAGAAATAGGCTAGGAACAATAAACAAACAAAAGGCAGGCCTCACATCCTCCCAGGGAGTTAAAAGGTTGGACCCCAGGGGGTGCACTGAGGGGGCTTTCTGAAGGGAATACAGCAACTGACCTTTACCATTTGGGTTAATATAATTTCCAGGTGTTTACCAAACAAACACGGTCTTCCAACAGTGAGCAAACAGAAAGGGAACAGCCTGGGAGAAAAGGCCGTGTTTTAGAACTAAGCAAGTGTTCTGGTTAAAATGCAATAATCCACATTTCCATGATTTGCAATATGATACAGCCCAGATATGGCTACTTCCTAAGTATTCTGCAAAGCGATATGACTTCTAGTTGGCAAGTTTTACACCGGAATGCAGGCTCGTGTGCCAGAACATGTCAAGATCTTGTGATTTTCATTACCAGTACTTTAACAAGAAGGAAGAGCCATAGTTTCATGCTAAAAGCTTACAGCTTGACTGCTTCTACCCCTCCTAATACGGGACAAAAGGCCCTCGGTAAGTCAAAGTGGGTGAAAACATTTTTTTCCATTCACTTTCATGATTCAGACTCAGCTTTTGGCTTTGACTGACCTGAATAACGTGTATCAGCTGTTAAAATGAGTCAGACAGGCGCAAACGCAGACAGCCATTCAGCATCTGCTACACTAGACACGTCTGTCTGTGATAGAGTTTATGGCATCCAGCCCAATAAGAGATAAAGTCCTGTTAATGACACAAGCTGCGAACACAGTATTTCATGTACTCATTGTCGATCTTATCAATAACATCTGGAATAGCCCTCGTTTAGACAGATTTTCCATCATTCTCAGCTGCGACTGAAGTGGAGGAGACAGGCATGCATTATCATTGAGATATTTTACCTCACAGCCAGTTGGATTGAAACATGAGGGACACCCACCTCCTCCTCCAAATCCCATTTTTCCTCAGTCACTCTAGGCCTGAAACATACTCTAGCTTTTAGCTAAATGTGTGAGCAATTCCTAACGCAAACCAGAAAGCTTTCTCAGCGGTGCCACAGTGGCGTTTTAACGTAAATGGTTTTCTTACAGCAACAGTTTTAACTTGAAGACAACCTTGCCGAGCAAGTTAAAGTTCATTTAACTGTTGGCATATTTAAAGTTAGCTACCCTAATAATAACAACATGCATTGCAGCTATATTTTTGGGCAAATATATCACCCCCTTGACTTCTGAGGTTTGTTACCGCCAAAGGGCATTAAAATCATGAAATCAAAATTTCTATTACAATTTTTTGTATATATTTATCCGTGCAGTAAGGATGCACTGATCCAAAACTCATTTCAGTTATTGGCTCCGATACTGCCATTCTTTGCAGGATCGGGTATCGGTCAAAGAATTTCGGCATTATTTCTTTGACCCTTTTTAAGATCTGCACAAATAAACTAAATACCATATGAGTGGGATCTCATCCAGTGTTCCCATTATTATTATTATACTTTATTTGTTAATAAATGTCAGATTTTTCATAAAATAACCGTCTCTTGAGTTTATTGTTGCATCATGTTACCAGATGTCTGTTAGAACAAAACATGGGAGTAGGAAAAAACAAAAAATTTTAACATGTACAGTAACTGAAATTTTACTCTTTAAACACATTTACCGAATAAATTCCACAATGCGCATTGAAAAAGTAATGTGACTTTGTGCTATGAGATGGAATAAACTGACTAACCAGTGGACCGATCTCGTTCACAGCCTCTATATTTTGTTTTGGTTGTTCAGAAATGCCTGATGAAAGTCTGTCATCAAAGTATTTAGTATAATTATGGTCTTACATGACTGCATTCCCAAACAGCAAGCATCCAACTCTAAAAGCAATGACCACATTTATTGTGTTACATCTGCTCTCTCTGAAGCGCACATAATTTATTATTACATATGAAAATGATTATATTCAGTGGCTTCTCCTAGTTTTCTAAGATATTTTTAGTGCCAGTATACCAGTAAGTGATATTTCTTTGTTTTCTTTGACTCGTTGGATGGAAAAGGTGCTTTATTCGTAAATGTTTCATGCAATATTCAAGTTTTGCGCATATGTTAAATTTGCATCTTTGCAGAAGAGTGCAATATTGCAGAAGAGTGATTATCAGTTCCACACACACAGATAAAGAAATGTTTTTTTTTTTTTGTCTTTTTTTTTTTTTTAACTGCACTGGTATCAGATTGGTATTTGTTTAAACCGAAACTGAACCCCAGGTATCAGTATCGGAGCCGAAAAAGGTTGATCGAAGCATCCCTACCGTGAGTGCATATCTTTTTCTTTTTTTTTGTTCATGTGCCCCTTGGTAGTTTTTAATAGAACTATATTTACTCCCATATCCCAGCACAACATCATCTCACATGAGACCGCAGCAATTCTCAACAACAAGCCAGCGATTCAATCAGTTCTCGACTGATAAATCCCACCCTACAATTTCTTGTCCAAAAAGCTTCACTTGGATGCGTGTCAGAGTAGGGAAGAAAAGATGCAAAATTTCCACTTTAAGCTGACTTGAAGTGGTGGTCAACTATACCTAATAAATTAAAATGTGTTGAGCACTAGTGACAGCAAGTGGAACTGCGACCTGTTTGGAACCAGTACTGGTGATGAAAATACATACGCCATCTTTAATTACAGGATATTAGACACAAATTAGTAAATTAACACCTAATATTACTGGAATTATACAAACACTAATTGTATGCTATATTTAATCAAATCCCAATGAAAAGTTTTTAAATACCATCTAAATCTTGCTTGTATTTTCGGAAACTGACAAAAAGATAAGCTAACAGTTATGTTAATCAGCCATGTGGACACGATTAACAATGCCAATAATAAAAAAAAAAATAGCTAAATAATGACCTTTAACATTATGTACACAGGGCTGCCCACATACAATGCACTGCCCAAGCATTTACACATTTGCGTAGTAAGTATGCTTCTGGCACACACATCCACTGTTTTACAAGGAACCCAACTATTTTGGCTAATGAGCTTTGTTAGGGATAAGTTATCCTAATTTTAACCCATTTAATGTCTTCCATATGACACATCGACCACAAACAACACCAATCTTATGCGTAATGGAACCTTGTACGGGGGCATCTTAAACAAGGCCATGAGGTAAATTAACCTCCAAACCTTCAGTCTTTTAAACACCAGAAGTCTTGGTCTAGGCCCAAAAGGGTTTATTTGAACAATGTTCATCAGCTAGCAGCTAAAAAAAAGTAGGAGTTAAGAGTTTATGTAAGCCTTTTGTTAGGACACAAATCCTTCTTTTCACACACATCAATGAGGGTTTAGGAACGACATAAAGGGCGATTCGGCCTAGTGCCTCGTTTAATTAAAATCTGAATAAAGCAAAAGCTCGTTCAGATCGTGTACAGCTGCGGGGCGAATGACAAACATGCTGAAAGTTTGACACAAGTTTCGATTTCTGCGGTTCACCTGCTGACAACACTAACGGGTAAAAACACATTCAAAGGACAGGACCAGACACAAACAAACATGCAGGGACTGGTTGTTTCGCACATGCACGGCATGTTTCGACAGCAATCGATGGCACAACTCTACATCTGTCTCGGCTTCTTTAAGGTCAGTGGGAGCAAACAGGCCAAGGCTCTTTCATAAACCTGATTTCATGCTTGAAACTAGGGCTGCATGATTATGACAAAAATCATAATTGTTCATTATTCCCTTAAAACTGTAATTGCGGTAATTAATTACAATTATCACAACTTACACAATGATGTTTATATAATTGTTTGATGCAACTGCATGCCATAGTTTTACATGAAAATAAACAAGCTGAAAACAATCTAACTGAAAAACGTATAGTATTAAGCCTCAAATGTCAAATATACATCTGCCTGTTTTTATTTTCAATTATAAAAAGAAGTGAATGGTATTATAATGTTATACTAAAAAAAAAAAATAAAAAAAACTAAGCACGCAGAATAACATAAGTGGACTTTGAATGATTAATTGAAGTTTTAACAATTCCGTAATTGTGGCATCCATAATTGTATCGCGATGAGAAATTCGATTAATTGTGAAGCCCTAGTTGAAACACACTGCCTCCTTGTTTCTCTCATTCAAATCGGTCCTCTATGGGTTTGGACAGCAGCGGGCATCTTTGTGGAAGCAGCACTGCATTGTCCCGCCGAGCTGAACTAATTTCTTCTCGCGCTCGAGCAGTAACCTTCATTCATAGGGAGTTTCTGACGATATGCTGCACTTGAAAGAGAGGCTGAAAGGGCCTGTGAGAAAACCGAAGCAGCAGGTAGCTTTGGGTGTTAGAGAATTCTGCCTGTCTGAATTGAAGCTGGTCATTCCAGACAGCATGTGGTCCACACCGCGGAGCTCCAGTCGAGAGTGGGAGAGCTTTTTGAGTATAACAAGCACCATCTGGCATTCTGAGCTCCTCACAGCAGCCGAAAAGACACACACACACACACACCCCAACACCCCGCTGCACCATCACTGCCAAATACCTTAACCAGCACACACACACACACACACACACACACACACACTCACTGCTGAATAAAAGACCTGGACTCCTCAGACTTGGTAAAAATATGACCTTTAACCAGCATCCCTTAGAACTGTGCTTCTCAACTGGTTTTACAGAGCTAGATTTTACACTGCAAATCATGTGACAAAAAAAAGGCCTTAAAAACACCCACTGAAATGTAATTTATTCATTATAATATTTTACAGTAATTACAAATACAAACCTTCCTAACTGGCTAACTTCTATTAAGTGAAGGTTAATTGGATGCTAGACCCCTGATTTAAACAGAAAGGATATGTGAACAGTTTTTTACTCAGTTTTAAATGAACATAGGCCTATGTCTTTGTATTTTAGCTATCATAATGATTATGCAGTTACTAGCCGTTTTTACTTGTTTTCTTTTTCTTTTTTGAGCTTAGAGGTTTTCCCCCATAACATCATAAGAACAAATCTGCAACCCGCTCATGAACCACCAGACCATAAGAAAACACAGAAACTAATTTAAAGACACTTTTCTGAAAGAAATTTACATTCAAACATGGCTAACAGCTAACGCACAAAAAGCATGCCAACTAAAACACTGGCGCCAAAATTAAACATACAACGATAAAGATTAATGTCAGTGACATACAACAGCATCCATAATAAATGAACGTGCATGTAATTTATCTTCAATGCATTAATTTAATGTTGATATGTAATAACATTTGAATGAATAAGCATTTAAGAAGTCATTAAATTTAAATAAAATAAGTAAATAACATGATCATATCAAAACTACAAAAACAATATTTTTATGGTATTGAGACAGTGAAATTTTACTTACTTCATGAACAGTATTTTTAATGCGTTTTACATAAATTATCATAAAACGGAATCATAATGGACTAGTTGGTTGATGGACGATTTGTCTGCCATTGTGCAACACAAGCACTACTGCCCACTATGTCTACACCATCACTCAATGCTTTCAGTAAAACTAAACACACAATGCAAATGCAGAGAAAGAAAGAAAAATAGTTTGTAAACACCTCTTTTACTGCTGAAGGACATCTATCCTACTGACAGTTAAATTTAATTATACTGCAACAATTCCCAGCTTTACAAAGCTCTTCATCTAACCTCAGAAAAGCCTGCGGAGAGCGATTCAGAACATTACAAATGTCAAACACACAACAACAACTCACCAAACAAATATGCATTCTTTTTCACAACCGTCATAGATACGAATCAAGCACACATTGGCAGTCAAGTCAGGACCGATCAGCTCAATCAGCTGGTTTGGATCAGTTGCCCTCCGCCACATCCTTACCACAGAAAAACAGCTGTAAATCCATCTGTGTTGGCAGAAAAGTCCTCAAGGCCTTGGCTTAAACCGACATTCAGGACCCCGCCAACACCTGGAAACCACACCCAAAGATGTACCTGGTGAAGTGTCATTTCTCGCAAACAGCATTTGCTTTACCTCAACCAATCAATACATTCCCTGTGAGGCCGCAAGCCTCACTGATATGGAGGACTGATGCTGGTTAGGGATTAAAACAAATGTGTGCGGTGAAAACATGGTTAAGATAAGATAAAAGTACTCGTATATAAACTGAGAGAACAATAAAAAGAAAGCCAAACCTCATTTCCTCAACCCCCAACATCTCTCCAGACCCCTTTGCCCCCTGAACAAAAGCCCCTAACGACTGGTGCCGCTGGCTCAGATTAGCATTTCTATAAAAATAAAAAAAGGAGGTGGTACCATGAAACTCCAGTTGTCGGACCGGCAGATAAAGCCCTTTCCACCCACTTCTCCTGAGCTCAACCCTCCCCCCAAACCTATTCAGTCCACCTGCATTGATGCACAGACCCTCAAAGAGGCATAGAGAACACAGCTCAGGGATTTCTACATGATTGTTTTAGTCCTCAATTCAGTTTTTAAGGTTATAGAGGGGTGAAATAGAGAGAAGTTTTGAGAGTGACAGAGAGGACAGAGGTGGAATAATCCCATGTACGAGCCATATGCTGTGGCGCTGTAAACTTAGACTTCCTGCGGAGGCGAGGGCGAGTGGAGGACAGCGTCAGTGAGACAAGCCCTCACAGAAATACTCACACTTTATAGGTGAACTGTGTAATTTTTTTATTTAAAAATCTAAAGTCTAATATTCAAAGACAACTATAAAGCCCCTTTCACACTGCATGTTGGATCCGGAACATTGCCAGGTCGCCTTCTGTGTGAACGCAAACACGTCCCGGGATTGATTCTGAGCTCTGTGTGAACAAAAGCCAGAGCTTATGTCATAAAGGGTGTGTTGTAGTGATGACGCACGTTATCGTGTGACTCTTTTACCAGGTTTTTTGAAGGCAGATCAGTGATCGCGACGAATAAAAATTGTGCAAACTGTAATGAAGCAGAGATCAGTTAGTTCCTCACTTTCCACGCTTGCGCTGAGAACATTTGCCAGCTAGGACTGGGCGATATATCTAACGATATGATTATGCCCATTTAGTCAGTAAATCTGGTTCTGTGATCAGCTCTAAATTGCCATCACCTGCTTTTAAATGAAGCGGCACTTAATAGACAGAGCCGTAGATCACTGACAAGCTACGCAATATCACGTTCATTATCAAACGTGATTCATCTGCAATAAGGAACGTGATATTGCTAGCTTCATTTAAAAGAAGGTGATGGCAATTTAGCGCTAATCACGGAACCAGATTTACTGACTAAATGTGCACGATCATATCGTTAGATATATCGCCCAGACCTATCGGCAGCTTAAGTGAAAGATAACATGCATTGCGTTTTAGACTCATACATTACACGTAACATCCTGGTGTCACGTGTCTTTACGGGACCTTTACGGGTTCTGTGTGAACGTACGCACATATTCCAGATAATCACTGGCAGTGTGAAAGGGGCAAAATCTAGCGACCCTGCAATAACTGCCGGGACACATTACACATGTATTTTTCAGAATCGCAGTGTGAAAGGCTTGAGTAAGCTTACTAGGTTGAATTTAGCAAAACTAGGGCTTTGTGGTGATAAAACACTACTGTTTGTTTGAGAATCCTGCCCAGCACAGCAACACTGGCTCAACCAATGGTGCAAGTTTGGGGATGGGTTATAGGTTACATTAACCAATAGTACATATTATGCAAGTAGTGTTGCAAAATGAGGGTTGTTCTCGTCCGTCAAGCAAGAATGGTTGATCTTCTGTTTATGTTCGCTGATCAATGTAAATAAAAGCTTAAATGAAATCTGTTCATCATATAAAGCAAAAATGTGGACTATACGGCTCAATTCAGTTTGAACTTTTCTACTTACATTTTTGAAGCGTCAAAGTAGTAGTTGCATAGACATGTCAATGGAGAAACATAGATCTAAAAACAATAATAATAATAATCATTAAAAGTTTCCGTACAAAAGTCTTACAGGTTCAGAACAACATGACATTCGGAACAAATTTGCAATCCCTTTATAATGAATTATATAAACTATAAATACAAATAATATAAAAACAATCACATTCTCATATCTTATTACTGTCCCAGCTTTGGATCTGTTGTCCAGAAGCCAAACTTCTAAGTGATAATATTTACTATGCTGCATCTGTTTTCCTCTGTTTACAGGAAATGTACTATACAAAGTTTGATCGATGGACCCATACACACATATTGCAGTGTCAGCTCTGTACACACATACACACCAAAACACATTAAAACACTGAAAAGCTCAAACTTCCTGTCAGTATGGGCTGCTTGTCATTAAAATGCATCTAAACAGACATTAATGATGGGAACGAACCTCTGGGGCAGTTGGACTGAAACCCTGAGAAGTTGAACACAGTGCTGGACGGTAATGCAGTGTGATCGTACCACGGCAACAAATACCCAAGATGCCTTGCCTCGCTCTGCCTACAGCTGCGCCAAGTCTCCAGGGGAATATTTACACATCGCTCTGTCAGGCTAACCCAGTCTGTTTATACAAGTCTAAATGTAAGGAAAGGACACACAGTCCAAACTTCCTTCTCCCTCTCTCTCTCTCTCTCTCTCTCTCTCTACCATGTCAGCCGAATCAGTGGCACATTTGAAGCTGCTTCTGTGCACTGAGGTGGTCTCTAGGTCTCCAGGGCCTTGCTGCTTGTTAGGGTCCATGTCTTTCTCTTTCAGGCTGCACTGTTCTGTCAAGGCTCTTTCTTTCTTTCTCCCTAACTCACCCATCTTCATTCTCCCCACAGCCTGGCTAATGTGCTCATGGATCACTGCAACCGCCTGTGTACATGCTCCACTGCAAAGTTTCTAACAGACAGCCCAGAGCAAGTTAGACTAAGTGAACTGGAGCTACTATGTGAGTGCATTTCAAAACTTTACACTTCATTCCACTGCTATAATTAGATTGGACAAGAGCAATTTTAAGACTCCTGAAGTCCCGGAAACTGGTCTGGTTTTACTTCTAATTTGGCAAGTCAATAATCGTCATTAAAAGAAAGAATTCTTGTTTTTAGAGATACAATCAAGCTCTTGTACTGGATATCCTGTCTTCACACTTGCCTTCATCTTGTTCCAAGCCAAAGCTTAGAAGCTTGAATGACTTACTTTCTTGTATTGAACACAAAAAGTGATTTTTTACACATAATGAAAGTGACTAACAACTTAAAAGAAGGTATCGTTTTTGGGTGAACTACTCTTTTAAATAGTGCTGTCACGATTAATTGCATCCAAAATAAAAGTTTGTGTTTATGCAATATATTTGTGTGTACTGTGTAAATTTATCATGTATATACAAATACACACACACACAGAATATATTTTCAAAATATTTACATGTATATATTTATATAATTTATATCATATATAAATTTATTTAATATAGAATTATAAAAATTCTTAAATACATGCATGTTTGTGTATTGTTATATACTTAACAAATATACACAGTACACACAAATATATGATGTAAACAAAAACTTTTATTTTGGATGCGATGGTTATGCAGTGGTGAAAAATGGTAGGGAGTTGAAGAGATAACCCCCCCCCCCAACGCACACACACACTCACACACACACACAAGGGAAAAGGTCAGTCAGTACGAGTTAAGTCTTGGAAGTAGCAGTGTAGTTTAGTGTGAAAACTCCTCACAGCTGCTGTGGGATACAGTGGCCACATGCCAGCGAGATGCCAGACGCATCGGCTTCCTGAACATGTTATTAGCTGTTTTCTAAAATGTGCCCTTGCACAGTTTGTTGTTGTTAGTTAGGGGTTTGGAGGCTGTTTTACCTTGTTACCTAGCAACCTCTGATCTCATGACTTTTTGATTGACAGCACATTTCCCCCTCGGCTGGGTTACTATGGTGGAGAAAGCAGGTTTGCAATATGTCAAACCAAAGAGAAAAGATAAAAGACAGAGATGGCTAGAGATGGGAGAGAGCATGTAAAGACAGCATCACATATTTATGGACTACTTCCTACTATCACTTTCTCTGGTTCGGTTTTTCTGGCCTATCACTTTCTGATGGAGCATACCAGGATGTGGCACAACCATAAAACATACGGCCACAGTATGTGTATAGATATTACATTTAACCTGCAAAAAGGTATGCAAAATCCTTTTTTATTTCCACAATCTAAAGTATTTCAGTGCAAAACAGGATATTTAACGGGAAAAAAAAAAACTCCATAAGGAAGATGGTAACACTTTATAATAAGGTTCTATATATTAATATTAATTAATGCACAATGCTTTTATAACATTTATTAATCTAGGCTAATTTTAAACCCATTATACACAGCCAACAAGATTTTCTTAAACATAATTTGATACATTTATTTAGCAGGAATAGACTGAATCTTGGATTGATAATTTTATTATTCTAATTAAGTTCCATAGTTTCTTCCATAAACTACATTTGAATTTTTTTTTTTAAAGAAAAAATCATTGTAAATTTTAAGAATATTTTACAATATCATTTTTACTGCATTTTTGATCAAACAAATGCAACCATAAATTCCCAATGGACAACAGTGTATTTATGAATTAAGTGTTAGTTCATGTGATCTAATGCATTAACTTGTTAACAAATTTAACCATATTGCAAAGTTTTACAGAATAGACTATATAAGGACTGTAAGAACTGGGTTCTTATGATACGTGTTCCATATCAAAAGCTGACCTCAAACATCATCGGCCCAGAGCTGCTTCCATGTACAACAGTAAGCACAAGCTAGATTAAATAGATTATTGTCTTTTTTTCTTTTTTTACAAAAATGCATTGATTCACTACAGGAGGACTTGGTTCACCCCTGGAGCAGTGTGACACTCTTTTATTAAGGATGGCCTTTTTATTTTACTTCTTTTGGACTGATGCACTGCAACACCCGCTGAGTACCATTAAAACAGAAAGATCAAAGACATTTTTTTTTTTTACTCCAACTGGATTCGTCTGAAATAAGAAACTCAAATACAACTTGAGGGTGTATAATTTATCGCCTAATTTTCATTGGTAAACTAACCCTTTAAATGAAATTTTACAATCGATCAAACAACAACAAAAATTCTTAGTGGGGCAAACTTGCACAGATCAACTGTGCACAATAAGACCAGCAAACTGAATTAATAAAAATAAATAATGCCAGTTTTTTCATGTTGATTTTAAAATCAACAGTTTTCCTGACTCACAGACTTCTGATCCTTGACATTCATCGAATGGACCTTCACTTGACCTGCACTTGATCAGAGTTTCAACACAAACACTTTGACCCTCTCTATAACTCTCTGAGGTGTGTTTGTGTATGTTTTCATTTATTGGGAGGTATTAAATGTGTTGATAGGAGCCCAGATGCCTTCTGGATCAGCAGCAGACAGGATAAAACTCATTCACCCTGAGGAGAAACACAGCTGAGGTGCTTGTGTGTTTATGTCTGTTTAAATAGTGTGAACTGCATACATCCATATACGTGTTTAAAATGAAAACCGCGTAGGAAGGCAATTCTCCTTTTCTCTCTTGTATACAAACAATGAGAATGAGAAATGTGTGAATAGCTGCTTTTATTAAAAAGGAGAAGTTTATAGCTGCCTGTGGCCTCATAAAGCCCCAGTGATGAAGCGCAGGAGGGAGAGGCTGTGAATTATTCTCATTCCTTCTCTCTCTCTCTCACTCTAATGGGCCTTTGTGTCTTTATCTTTGCTGTCAAGTTTATTAGAAAGCACTGTTTAAATTTAGTTTGGAATTGTACCATTCTGTATCAGGTAACAGGTTTAAAGTCTTTGTAGGGTATGAAATCGCCCCTCCTCCACACAGACTACGAATAAACAAAGCAGATGAAAAATGAAATTTCTGTGCCACTTGTAGCACCAGTCTGAAAAATAATAACCATTTCCACAAAGGGCTTCAAATACAAGCCTCAACACTCTCTTTATACTTTTAATGAACATTTTCACATTGACATCTGTATACTGTTTTAGATCCTCATTGAATGAAGAAAGAACAAGATTACTAAATTTAAAAAACACTAAACCCCATATACATTTGAGATGACACTACTCTTAAAAAATTAAGGATCTAGATAGCAGAATACATAATGCATTGTATATCATAACCGATCCTTTGGAATGCAGCTTATGTTCTAAAAACGTTTCAGGAAATCAACCTACCGATGGCTTGCTTATTTATGTCTCTCTGCATTGAACTGGCAAAAGAAAGTATTTTATCATAAAAAAATGACAGTTCACCTTAAAAGGAATATTCCGAGTTTATCTATCACTATTAGCATGCTCTCAGCCACCTTAGGCAATAATTTCAACACGCCCCTCTCCGTTTATAAACACACTAAACACGCGTTTACACTAAGTACACATTTATTGTCTGAGAATCGTCGGCACTCCGCAAATGCGGCACATAGACGTCAGGTCGCAATAAACCCGGAAAATACCTTCAGCATTCCTCCCTCCCCCCTCATTGAGGAGGAGAGAGATGGGCAACAGCTGCTCCTGAGGTAGAGGTGTGAATTCTTAACAACAGACCGCCCCTTTGCCCAAGCACTTTGGGTCAAGTCAACAGATCTGAAACACTTGTGTTGTTTGTATTGACGTAGACCCACTCGTCGTTTATGACTCTATCGCCTGGCCATGTTTACGCTGCTCAGCTATAGGCTAGAAACCTTCAGATACACGGTTCCCTTCCTGTTGTTCCTCCAAAACGAAGACATAAAAAACCTGTCCGTTTTAGCTCCTTGCTGTGTCTGTGTGCAGCTGTTGGGTGCTGCTTTCCACTCGACTCACTCCTGCTGTGGGACGAGCACTCAGAGACACAGAGGGGGATGGAAACAGCTGTTTCTCATTCACAATCTCATGTCAGTCAGACTCAAACAAATTCACTTTTTTTATTCCGCTGCATTGCCGGCGAAGAAATTATGTATTTGAGAAAGACAAAAAGACTGAATATAGGTTCTAAAATTCTGTCATTAATTACTTACCCTCATGTCGTTCCAAACCTGTAAGACCTCTGTTCATCTTCAGAACACAAATAAAGATATTTTTGTTGAAATCTGAGAGCTCTCTGACCCTGCCTAGACAACAACACAACTGAAATGTTCCCAGACCCAGAAATGTAGCAAGGACATCGGTTAAACTGCCCATGCGACATCAGAGGCTTAACTTAAATTTTGCAAAGTTATTTTTTTTTTGAACACAAAGAAAACAAAATGAAAAAAAATAAATAAGAATTTCACCCATTTTTCTTCTGGAGTTTCCATCTTCCGCCATTTTGGCAAGTACCAGGACGCATGCACGCACTATTTCCTGAAACTAATCAGCTGTCCAATTTCACCAAAATACCTTAATTTGTGTTCCAAAGATGAACGAAAGTCTAATGCATTTGGAACAACATGAAGGTGAGTAATTAATGACAGAATTATCATTTTGGGGTGAACTAACCCTTTAAGTGTAATTTTTGCACTACCAAATGGAAATGGAAAAAAAATGGATTACTTGAAACTTGAAAAATATTAAAACTGCTAATATTTATTTACCTTTATTTCAATCTAAACCAGTCTTTCTTCCATGAAACACAAAGTGAATTTTTGAAAAATGTAAGAAAGTGAATGAAGAGTCAAAAAATGACAAAAAAGCACCATAAAAAGTGCTCCATATGATCATTAGTCATTGAAAACCTTATCTCCTCACAGAGATATTGTTTGGCTTTAGAAGACCCAAAGTAAAAAACACATGGACCAGTTTTATGGTACTTTTTGGTCATTTTGGAGACCAACAACAACAAAAAGTTTTGAGGAACGTCAGGGTCCAAGCAAATTTAACCTTCTGTTATGTTTTACATAAGAAAGTCAGTCATACAGGTTTGAAGTGACATGAAGGTGAGTAAATTATGACAAAATGTTCTTTTTTGAGTGAATTATCCCTTTTAAAATGATAAGTAAGGAACCGAAATGAGAGAGAGAGAGAGAGAGAGAGAGGATGAAAAAGAGAGCCAGACAGAGGAATGGTCTGTTGGGTGTTGTGAAGTATTCCCCTGGCTCTTTTCTTCACATTACAAAGCAAACTGACTCTCTGAAATAAAACTGTCCTGCCTTGGCTGCCCAGCTGTGCTTGCCTGTCCCTTTCTCTCTCTCCATCCGTTCCTCACTCCTGCTTCTCCTTGGCATTCAGGGAAATAAAACTGCATGGATAAGGTCTTTCCTTACACATGGGAACAAAAACTCCAGGCCCAGTGAGCGACGTCTCTGAAGGCAACTGACCTCTGACTGTTGAAATCCACTGCGACGGAGTTCGGCTAACGATCTCATGAGCCTCGGTGCATGTGAAAGGCTGAACAGGAGGAGAGGCAGAGACTGAATCTTATTGAGTGCCTGCATTTTGCCTGCCAATTTTGTTCAGGATGTTTTTCCATGTAAACAATAAAAAAAAAAACAATAAAAGATAGGATTTTTCTGAATCCAATTTTGGACAATTTCAAATGTACTAAATGTGGCTTCATATATGGTCAGACACTTGCATTAGTAACATACCAGACATACCTAAAAAGTGCCATACAACAGTAATGAATTATTAAAAAAATAAAAATAAATACATAAACCTATAGCACAAAAAAAAAAGAATTATATAACACAATAAAAAATATTACTACTGCATTGTCATACAGGTGGTGTTATTTTTGTCTTCAAGGGAAGACAAAAACTCCAAATGTCAGATGCAACTTAAATTTTTTATAACTGAACTACATAGTAATAAAAATGGAAATGGAAAATAAATAAAATGTCCAATATTTAAAAAAAATATATAATATAGAACAAAATCATAAAAATTTATGATTATTACAAAAATATTATATATGTGTAAAATGCAAAATAAAATGAATTCTAAGAAATAGGCTTAAAGCAAGCTTAAATGAACCCAGCTGTGAATCACTGATAAAGGAATGTCTGGTGCTTGAATAGGATGTATGAAGTCAGGCTGGGGTGAATGCTAAGGCTGTGTGAGTGTGTGTGTGTGTGAGTGTGTGTGTGTGTGTGTGTGTGTTTGAGCATCTATAGGCTCCAGTGAGCTGAAGCAGCACTCTGCTTGCTGAGTAAGGAAAAGGCATTAGATTCAAGCAAACACATATTCACACCAAAACACACAAGGCATCAGCACCCTGAAGCAAAACGTCTAACCGTGTTATTAATCTAACAATAACCTCATCCTCCTTTTGAGCACAAGAAACAATACACGATTCTCTAAAATATCCCTAAAAAGCTCATTAAATACATAAAACAGGCTGAACTGGCTGAACCGCAACGCCTGATTGGCTGCAAGCTCAGCAGCTCATTAGAGCCTAAAAGCTGCACATTCATGCACATTATAGCCGTGTCGAACTCGTCTCCGCTCAATCTCCATCTCACAACATGTTCTGCTACAATAAACCAATTAACCTTGAACCAAGCAGGTCACTTACCAGCTAATCAATCCCAAAGATAGGACACAGGCAGCCAAATACACACTCATCTGTACACATGTGACACGTCTGGCTCGTAAAAATCTCATCATGCCCATGACTAAAGATTTTATAGCGATAATTACGTTATTGAAACATAGTCAACTGAACTGATGGGAGTCAATAAGAGCGTGAAGATTGTAGAACAAGCAAAAGGTCGAGGATAACAGCTGCCCTTTCATGCAGATGTGTGATTGGTACCGTGATAGGACATAAACAAAGACACCTGGAAACGACGCTGAACCAAGTTCATCATTAAAAATCACAACATGTACAGAGGGATTTCTAAAAATACAGCCAGGTTCACCTAAGGTGGCCATGTGTCCATGTTCTTTTAAAACTAGAGAGATGCAAATACAGGGGTAAAGTGTTCCTGTAATTGTTCCCTGGTCGCTCGATTTGGCACTTTCACACTGCCAGTGATGACCCGGTATATGTGCGTGCTTTCACACACAACCCTTGAAGATCCCGTAACGACATGTGACATAAGCGCGTGACGTGTAATGTACGAGCCGACAAGGCTTGGCCCATTATACTTTAACTGAAGCAAGCAAACGATCTCTGAGTCAGCGCGGAAAGTGAGGAACTAACTGATCTCTGCTTCATTACAGTTTGCACATATGTTTTCGTCGCGAATGTTGATCTTCCTTCAAAACAGCCGGTAAAAGAGTCGCGCGATAACGCGCGTCATCACTTCGATACGGAATTAGATCTGGCTTTTGTTCACACAGCGCTCGTTCCGGATCGATTACCGCAATGTTACTATGTCCCCGACCCGGGTTCGATTCGGTAATCAATTCCGGGACGTGGTTGCTTTCACACAGAAGGCGACCAGGCAATGTTACGGGAATATTGCGGGTCCGACGTGCAGTGTGAAAGGGGCTTAACAGAGAAAAGGCCTCAAATTCCATGAACTTAATCCCACAATTACAGAAGAACATGACAAAATCTGAATTGAATTATTCCCTAGAACGAGAAAATAAAACCTAACAACAGAAATTCTCATCGACAGCTTATAAAAATCTTATATTTTGTTTGTAAGCAGACAAAGCATGGCAAATCAACACTTATTGAACATCTGTCATTACTTACACATTTTAATCCACAACTGAAACGGCTAATCTGGTGCATTAGATGACATTTAGGTGTCCGAAAATGGATCTGGTCTTTGATCACCCACAAGCCTTTCCGAAAAAACACAGAGTTTCTTATGTTGATTTTCATGCGAGGAGAGCTGACGGAAGCTCCACCTGCGTCTCAAGGCAAGACGTGTTTTCTCCTCATCTTTTTTAATTGCCAACAGCCATTTCCTGCCACCATAATCACACCTATAATTTCCTGCACAAATGTCTCTAATCTTCCAGGTCATAGGGGCTTCCAGAAAATGATCAAGCCTAACATCTTATTTCAGTGGTAAAGGTGGGAAAGGAAGGATGAGATAAAGAAAAAAAAAAAAAGAATCCAGATAAACATTGGAAAAGAAATTGTCTATAGTGTCACCACTTGAAATTCCTCTAGGCTTCCTATTGAGACATCACTTTCGCTACAGTGGGAAGAAGGAATGCTGGGAGAGATACTAATCCGCTCCTCTTATCTGGCCTTCGGCTCTGGGGGATAACAGGTCATCCATCTAACCCCACAAAAAAAAAAACATTGTCTGGGGTCTGGCTTATGGATCTGGGGGACTTAACCAAAAGCAAACACAGGTCATCAGATTGTGAACCACTATGCCTTCTTGAGTTAATCCCTTTGGTTCTCCATATTTGTCCCTAAATGTCACGACATATAGATTAGATTCACAAGAATAATCTGGCTTTGCCTTATGTTAAATGGGTCAATGGTGCACATAATGGCGCATGCACAATAAAGTAATAAGCCACGAGGCATGCAAGATGTCTCTATTTGTTTTCTATGATTTGCCACGGAACTGGGATTTACACAAGCTCCAGTCTGGATCCAGAACACCTGAGAAGAGATGATGCCAACCATGAATCAACAAACAGAACTAACAAATATTGCTACAAGTGTGACTGCATCATATAATAATTATTAACTCTTAATAATATTAATAATGTTCATCATCTGGCTGACAATGTCTTGTATTCATTTTTCTAAAAATCCTGTCATACGTGCACAAACTGACAGTCACCACTTATAAGCTGCTACTAAATATTGTATAAACATAATTTGCTGTAAAGTTGCTTTGTTATGATTTGTATTTTAAAAAGCACTTTACAAATAAAATAAACTTGAAGAAGCAATGTGCCGAAAACACCCTTAACCTTGGTAATCCAGTGAAGACCACGGTCTCAAACGGCTTATTGCTTTCACAAGCTGGTGGTAACAACTCTTTGTTGCTGAACATTTTAAATACATTGTTAGATGTAGGGGTGTCCCGATTCTCCAAATCCTCGATTCGATTGCATTTTCGATTCTAAGGTCACGGTTCGATTCGATTCTCGATTTTTACATTTATTCTCTTTAAAGCACAGATTGTCATTTTTCAAACTAGACTTTTATGTAATATAATATCTGACCTTTGTTTGCAATGTACCACATTACACTGTCAAATTTAAAACTTTTATTAACAACATAATGTAACAATAACTTATATCTTTAGTCAATTGAAAACTTAAAATAAACTGCCATCCAGTTTCTCTTTTGTAAGTGCAGTCACAAAAGATGACATTCAAGTTCATAACAAAACTGTAAAAAATGACTAAACTAACCTTCAAATATTACAATGTATCTATTTAAAAGATTAAAGATAAAACACTTGTTAAACACTTCACTGTCATTCATTTAGATTTATTTATATATATATATATATTAGTGCTGTCAAAATTAGCGCGTTAACGCATTCGATTAATTTGAAATATTTAACGCGTTAAAAAAAAATAACGCAATTAACGCGGTTGCAGTTTTTTTTTTTTTTTTTCCAGTTGTGGCCTATGTGTGTTCTACGTGCAAAGAAATATGGATAAGACCAAGGAAGGACTTTTAGACGGAAAGTTTCAGTATAAAACTCTGCCGGATTACTCTTCAGTCTGCCACAAGAAACATTAGGCTACTCTTCATTTAGTCTGCCACAAGAAACAGCAACATTAAAATCATGAACTCAAATGTCATTGTTAAAAAAAAAAAAAAACAATGACTGTAACAGTGCGTAAATCAGACCTCTCTGTAACGCTAACGTTAATAAGCTTAAACGAAAATGACGAAATAATTGTGTAGCGGAGTATTTTTTGTACACAGTGCCGCGAACTGTCAATCACTCCTGTACGCGTGCATCACTGTCCTCCTCAGCTGCAGCAACTTGCGCTCTCTCTCTTCATCAAGCTTTAAAACAAAAAGGGGACAAAAAGATCATATTGTCTTTGTGCATAGGCTATAGATTAATTAGATAAATGAATATCTAAATTTGTGCCTTGCCGTCTACGGTATTTTTTTAGAACTTAGAAAAAAGATGCTGCAGCCAATGAACAGCCAGCGAGGGCTGCAGGACGACTCAACCTCCGCAGACAGTTTTTAATGTTTATCAGACAATAAATACTCAAGATTTTGCTTTAGTATAACTCACAACGAGTTTCACACACCTTCTCCGGCCACGTTGAGTTGTTGACACTTAACAGTGGGAAAAGCGACACATGCGCTATTCACTTGTATAACTTAAGGGTGAATGGGTAATGTAGTTTCTGCTCTGGGTGGGATGAATTAGGAAGCTTGCATTGTGAAGGGTGCTCTGAAAATCGGCAGTGCAGGTAAAAGATTAAAACCTCTATTAAAACAGATGTCCAAATGAGCGTACCGGTACGATACAAGCACGTTCTGGGCGCACGGAGAGGTGGCGGTACGCTCAAGAGCTATATTTGGAAGTGGCGGTACTGAGTACCGGTGCATACCGGCCTACTTAAAGCACTGGCAATGGAATTTTTTTGCAGTCCACTTAGAATTCAACATGGAAATCATTTTTGTTTTTTATTGGCATTGATTGTTTTGAAATTCAAATGGTACTTACATGCCTGTGTTTTTATTTCTGTAATAAATATGGCTTTCAAGCCAACAGTTAATTTGGAGGATATTGATGGTTTATTGCAGGTATGTTGTTTACATGAGAAAATCTGTGTTACAAGTTAAACAAAAATTCCAATAAACAATCATATTTTGAATTTAAATAGTTTCTTTGTCTTGAGTTTACATTAATTATTTACATTTTACATTTACATATCCCAAAAGTTTCAGTCTTTTAATTGCGATTAATCGCGATTAATCGCGATTAATTTAAAAAAATTGTGCGATTAATTAGTTAATTTTTTTTAATCGATTGACAGCACTAATATATATATATATATATATATATATATATATATATATATATATATATATATATATATATATTTTGTATGTATGAACAGTGTGTGTGTGTGTGTGTGCATCATTACAGTCTGTAAAATATGTGTATCTCTTATTACAAGACTGCAATCACTAGCAATCAGAAGAATTCCAGTTAATCAAGTATCTACAAAAGATCTACTCTATAAACAATGCATTAAATTACATTAAAGACAAAAATAAATTAAACAAGCAAAATAAATGATTACTCGCATGTATCTGGTCCACTGATGAAGTCATGGGTCAAGTCAAGTGAATTATTACTCATTTTCTAACAGGCGTCGAATACTGACTTTAGGAAAAGGGGAATAACCAATGACATTTGAGATAACAACTAAAACAGCAAGCCCCGCCCCACGACTGACAAAAATAAAATTGTTCGCGCGAGCAGAGGTGAGATGATCGAGCGCGAGGATGTGGGGAATGCGCGCGCACGCGCGCGAGGGCTTTTATTGCGCGCAGAGTACATGTCACGCGCGCGCGAGAGTTTGAAATGAGCTCGCGGGCTCCAGTTTCTTCGCATCCGATTCAGTTTTCCTCTCGCGGAAGCCATATAGCGCGCGCCAGCATCAGTTGAATGCTCAGTTATTTTTGTCATTGATTTGCCGTCATACAACATGGGGGCGTGGCAGCATCGACGATTCCATTTTTTAATTCGAAGTTCGAGACTGTGACTTAATTTCGACGAAATCGTGACACCCCTAGACTTAGATGTAATACTAATATGTTGTTAAAACTGTTTTAAATATAATATTAGGTGGTCTCTCCCAAGACCTTCACCAGTTAAACCTTTGTGCCACCCATACAAACAAGAAGGGTTTAAAGGTGACCTTGCTGACATTTAGCTCACTGACTGAAGCATATGCAACAGTCCACATTCCAAACCAATGTGGACACGTCCATTTATGGGATGAGATCAATAAGACAGAACAACAGGAAACCCTGGGGCAAGAGGCACCTTGACCTCAAAAATAAACCTGTCCATCTGTCCCTGCTGAAGTGGCCAGTAGAAGGTCAAAGGATCTTCACCACAATCTTCACCACATCAGGGGCAAGAAAAGCTGCTTCAGTTGATATTTTAAGGGTTAAATTTCTACACCAACAGAGGCACCAAACAGAACTGAAAATATATTTCCAAAAGGCCTAAACTCACAGTTTTCAGGTTATTTTTTCATAAAAAAAAAAATAATTAATTAAAAACCCCGGTAAAAATGAAGTTAACTCTTTCCATTTAACTGGGATAGAAAGTATTTACACATCATAAAAATGGACTTTGCCTTTAAGTATGAAAAAAAAACATGTATAAAAGTGAATAGACTGGAGCAAGTTGAGTTATTACCTTCTTAGACAAAATGGTTATGATTTATTAAAGGGCTGTGAGGGTTTGCTGTGTGTGCAGAATAGCAGCAGCTATACCACCGCCGCAACAAACAACAGCTGTTTCTGCTACAAATAGCCTTGCTGATTATGACCAACATATGTAAATTACATCCAGCAGTGTCATACTAAATCTCTATGGTACATATTATACTCATATGAGGAATATACCAGGGACAGACTCTGGTCATAGCATAGGTAGGACTGCCTCAAACAGTAACATTCACTACAATGCAGCCAAGGACGAAGACCTGAAATATGTGTATTTAAGTGCAATTCGAGTAAAATAGACTCTTAACATGAGGAGTCCTGAGGATTACATGCATTTAATCATCCTTGAACACGCATGACTAACAAACAACCCTAATGTTATGGGAATAACACATCCAGGCCTGGCAATGAGGAAATGTAGGGCAAAAATAATAAGTTTCCACTTGACTTGCATTGTGAAGGTGGTGCTGTCTAGCATACAATGCGTTTAATCTTTGCGCAAATACAGTGGAAAAAGCTAACGGCTAATGAGCCACAACAATGATGGAAAGTGAACAAGACAGTTGCGCCATCTTCCACCTCGCAATTGCTCTACTATACATCTTTACTGTCAATCATGAAGAGCACGATAACGTTGAGCAGAATCCGAATGAAAGCAACTGTACATAGCAGTCAATACAAGCTAATGATGTGGTGATTCATGCCTGTTGAAGGGTAAACACTGCAAAACAAAGATTTCACAGATACTGAGCAGTCTTTATCACTTTCTTCGCTTTGGGACACGCCTCCATGACAACCGACACAGGTACAACACAGCCACTGTTCTCTCAACACTTGGCAGGAGCTGTTAACCTTATGCAAGGCCTTATTGTGCACATAATTCATTTTTTCAGCTCCCTGTCAATCATCTGATTAGTCATACCATGTTTCTCCAGGTGGAAGCGAAGAAAGCTGAGAACCAATTATAAACTTGTTAAGAGGTGACATTCCTCAAATTTTCACCCTGAAGGCTTGTGCACAATTCCCCTGCACTTTATGAAATAAAAATATAAAATCTAATTGTGAATGTGTCTGCTGGTGTTAATGAAAGGCTCAAGGTTTGATCTTTCCACCCACCTAACAACGGAGAGATGGGGATACTCATGTCTTTGAACACTTCACGTAAATCTGCCTGTCCCCATCTGAAGTCCCTCTTTGTGGCGGAAACCTCCAAAGAGTCCACTTAGCAAGCGCAAGAGAGTCATATTAGTCCCGCTGAGAAGAGAGATCTGGTTCAAAGAGAGAGAGTGAAGCCAGAAGGAGACGGCCCTGTGTGCGTGAGCCAGCCTCCTGAAATATCTCCCTCTCACAATCAGCATAGATACTTGAATGAGAGTCGGTTCAGCCAAAGTGGAAATGTGGAAATCTATCTGCTGATATTTCAATCCTCGTCCCCAACTCGAAACAAAAGCCCCACATGAAAACAAACCGTGCAGAAACCAATGCAGACGCTGCACTCCAGTGCTCTAGTTTTTTTGTAGCGTTTGCCATTTTAAATATTGAGCAGCTTGTCATCCAAGGTTACGCTCAGGGAACATGTTGAAAGGAAGAGGGAAGATCTCAAAGGATAGCGGAAACGTATGAGCAAAAGGGTTTGAAATGAAACTATTGTTAATCAGGAAAAGGCATTTGGTGGGGTTGAGACCCATTTGGAAGGATGGAAGTGAGTGTTACAGTGTCAGGTGTAGAGGCAGATGGCTCCATGCATCTGATTGGGTTTGCCAGCAGCCTCGCTCTCTTTCCCATGGGCTACTGCATTAGGCAGAAAAGAGGGAATGGTTCAAGATGGCTCTGAGTTATTATGAAGCTGGGGCTGTAGGCTATAAATCATGACAAGGATGTTAAAAATAAATAAAAGAAGTAATAAATAATAAAAACACCATTGTCTTGCTTAATTTTTTTTTTTTTACAGATTGACAATTAAATAGATAGATTGATCTAAAAAATTTAATTATGTCATGAATTACTTTATGTTGTCTCATATAAAACCTGTATGATTAATTGTCCTCTACGTAAAGCAGCAAAAAAAAAAATGTTGGTCTATACAAACAAGTTATATACAAAGTCTTAAAGTAAGTCATACAGATTTGTAACAACATGAGGCTGGGTAAACTTTTGGGTGAACTACCCCTTTAACATTGAAGAGCAATATGCGAAACTAATGAGAAGTAATTTGATAATATATTAACGAAACCATTGAGGTCCATTCAGGTTTACAGTACAAGCCTTTGTCTTCCTTCAAATTGTCAGCACTCATAGCAGGCAGTTCCCTCCATCTCCAATGATCTTAAACAGTTTTGCCATCACATAACTGCAATACAACACCTACAGCCAGACCTTTATTTTCTGAGATAACACATCCATGCTTCAAAGCAAACCCCGGAATGACACAACATAAACAATCCAATGCTCATAAGCTTTTTTTTCTAGTCTACTGACCACACAATGTCTTGGATTCAGATATGCAGGGTGCTAAGGCCAGGTGATTCTGCCAGGAATGTCAGGAAAGTCTCTCAGGCATAAGTGAGAAGGGTGGTCTGAGTTGGCGTCACCTCTTTAGGCTTGTCTGTAATAAGGATGAAATGGTCTACTCTATATCGACCTGAAAACCGAACCCTCAAGCCTCCAGGCTGTGGAAGTGTCATAGGAAGACACTCCATTGTGTCGACACCTTCAAAAAGAGCCATGAAAAAGAATGGGAAAAGAAAGAAAATAGCTGGGAACTCAATGGCCAACTAAATAGAAATCTTTTCTTGCAATAGAAGCGTCCCTTGGGACAACCAAATGAAATCCAGATACGTCAGAAGACTAATCTTAACAGAAAATTCAGGAACACATTAGCAAATGAGTGTCCTCATGATACGGTAGCTTTGGAAAAAGCCCTTTGGAAAGTTTTAAAATTAACATCAGCAGTTGGCAACCACTGCTGAATATACAGTACCGCTGACTACTTTAAAACAATTATATCGTTCATCTTAACAAGAGGTTTTGAGGTCATGCAGGGTGCTGGAAGAGTGCCAGGGATGGTGGATGAAACGTGGGAAGTCGTGGTCCCATGCAAGACGTCACTCTCTTGCTCACAAAGGTGCATGATCGAACACTCATTATAAATGGAGTATCCAAGGTCACTCTCAGCCAAACTGGAGTGCCATTGATGGAGTGGTGCAGTGATCCTTTCCTGTACCCATGCAGGGAAGCTCAGAAAGGTCTGGCTATTGATTCCTCGGCCAACAGATGGCCATAGCTAATCCCCGTCTGTATCCATTTATTCTCCTCATGCTTTCCATCGGTAACAAAAATGCATTACTGCAATACTACCAGCAAATGTATCCTTTGTCATTGTCTGCTGAGACTCCACTTAAAGAGCACAAATTTCACTACCATCAGCAATTTCAAAAGCTTTTTCATGATCTCCAGCGGACTACTCAACCATTTTTTTCTGAGAACATGATCTTAAAATAAATCAATGAACAAACAGGGTCTTGCATGGACTTGAGTGACTATTTAAGGAGTTCAGAAAGGGGCAAACAGATTATGAACTAAAGCATCCGTTCTGAGTCTCGAGATAATGAAATACTTCCTTTCCAAGAGAAGCAAAAGACAAACCCTTTCAGAAAGAGGTCACACTTAGAGCAGGGGCTGTTTAGTCTTCAAATTAAGCCATTTGGATCTTGTTCCCTGAGGTGTTCTCAACTCCTGACCTCGATTTGGTAAACTTGAAACATATCCGAACTTATTTCCTTTCCATTATCTACAAATTATGCAAACTATGTACATAATCTGCTCCACCGTGCAGGATCTGGGCGCTTAAATATGCTCTGATTGTTTTCCATCCCTAGGGAACCAGACATGCACAGAGGAAACAACTCTCATACCGAGGAGTCCTCCCATGGAGCCAGACATACAAACATTCACAACTACTCTAACCGGACTCACACAGTCGCCTATGAACAATGAAAAGGGGGAGGAGTCTTCTGATTTGTTCACTAGGGTCAACGGGGTCTTGCAAGAATTAGATAACTCAATCAACGGTCAGTGGAGGGCTAATTCAAACTCAGCTGCATCTAGTATAATTTCCCTAAATCACATTTCTTTAAACCACTTGAAAAACATCTGCTGATCTTTCTCTACGATCTCACCGTTGGTCTAAGACCCGAGGGATGAGATCAGGGAATCGCAAAGAAAAGAACAGAGACTTAATTAGCCTGACCGCACTATGTCGGGACAGCTGAAAAATTCCCACAGGGTTCACGCGAAGAGTCCCTCAGTGCTGACAGGTGCCCTCCATGACACAGAGAGAGGGGAAATTAATCCGCTAACACAAACAAATCGCCCTCAGGCCTGTTTTCTGTCAGTGCTAGCGACACAAAGGCCATTGATTTGAACCCTCTGAGCGCAAGGAAAGTGTTTTTGATGGGTTCCCTGCTGTCAAACATTTGGGGTATTTGACTTCTAATCCACCCAGAGGGGGTTTCAAATGACCACACAAAGCAGCATGACTATTCATTCAGAAGTTTAAAGCAGTGTATCACCATTTAAGTGAGAATATGAACATTTAGAAAGACCACAACATTATTCTAGCCCTAAACAACAGGACACAGATGTGTTTCTTGGTTGGCACCAATCCCCGCTCTCAAGAGAAGTGTTTCTGACTCAATATAGCTAGGCTGAACATAATTAGATTGGAGTTTTGATAATTAAATTAACAATAAAATATATGAACAGTCATTAGATGAGCATTCAGAGCCATCTGCACCTCAATTGACATGCAACAAGGCATTTGGGCGGATATCTGTAGTCTCCAATTGATGAAGACATTTCATTTACATGCCACTCAGTTTCTAACAGATGAGAACAAAGTATTTGCCTGAATTTGAATAATGGATGTGCCTAAAACAAAGACAGCGGAGGTACAAAGGGTTTCAAGCCTGCAAAGCACACAAACCCCTCCAATTTGGGCATCAAAAACTCCAACCCCAGGAGAGAGAATAAAACCGCAGATTTACTGGGTAGACTGCCAAGATGTTCGAAGCAACAGCTGGCTGCCAAGGTTACTGCTGAAGGAACAACAACAAAAAAACTATTTCTCTTAAAAGCGTTACAAATTAAGCGAGACTAATCCATTTCGGACCGTTGCAGGGTTTTCAACACCAGTGAGTAATGAGTACTTTCAGATGATCTCTCTTAGTATGACGACCAGTGACAGAATGAGCGTTACCGCTATAAGACTGAAGATTATCATTTGTGCTAAAACGGTACAGACCAAGTCTTCGCAAAAAATCCCTTGTTTTTATATTGAAAATGTATTGGATCCGTTGTAGACTGAAGGGCTTTGAAGGAATAGTTCTCACGAAAAATGATCAACAATACTGTCATTTCAAGCCTGCATGACTTCCGCACTTCTGTGGAGATAAATTCTGTGACACAAAATTAACATAAAAAATAGTCCACATGACGTGTTGCCTGAAGCCATACAATACCTTTGTATGAGGAAAAAAATGTAAGTCATTATTCACTAAAGATTGTGTTATATGCCCCAGTACTTCTTGGCAAGTTCATGGGAAAAGCAGAAATTCCAAACCTTTTTTTTTTTTAGTTTGTTATATTAATTAATTTGCAGATATCTGAAATTGCAATTCTTACTTGCTTTATCCCAAACTGATTAAGTGCCTTTTTTATATTAGCGAATGTGCAGTATAATTACATTTTAATAATATTATTTATTTTATATTAATAATATTACATAATTATAATATTATTATTATTGTATCTAATAATTTCTTGGCATTTGGGGATAGAAAAACTTACCACTTGTTACCACTTTGAATCAAAGGCTGTTTCCAAAACAACATACTCTTTGAAAAGTTAGCCTACTTAATTTGAAAACTTGCTTCGCGACCATTGGAAAAGTATGTTCTATATAGTATGAATATAATCCAAACCACACTTGTCATGTTGTTAATGTCGTGACGCAATTGACTGGTAATTCACATAGTATGTAGTAAGTCATGCAGGTATCGGTAACATACTGTTTCATGAAACCGTCATACTAGGAATTTCTGCTTACTATAGAGTAGGGAAGTATGCAAATTCGGACACGAATCCGAACTAAACAGACTGATCCGATTCTGGAGTTCAATTCACTGACTTGAACAATTGAGTAGCAGCCTTTAACTGAAGCGAATCAGACGAATAAATATATAGCGACTTACATTTCGGCCTTTTCCTCACAAAAAGCTATCGCATGGCATCAGAAGGCTTTAAAAAATATATGTAACGACTCGACTTGTTTTCAACAGAACAAAGAAAGTCAAAAGCGTTTGAAAATTCGGGTGAGTAAATTAAGACCATTTTAATTTTGGGTGAACCAAGTTCGATCTAGCGAGTTTTAAAGTGAAAAGAAAACGACAGAGCGAATATTCATCACACAAATCGTAGGCTACAACAACTAGAGTGAAAACAAATGTATTGTAGAATGTTTTGTTGTTAATTCCCCCAATTCCCAAACACTGAATTGAATAACGCTACTAAACTGCCCACTGCTATGTGCATCAGCGACTGCACATTTATTTTAAACCAAATAAAATATATTTTTCTAAATCACTGTAATATGTTCCCCTACTTTTTTGTTTTTGTTGTTGTTGTTGATAGAACCCATTGTTAAAACCAAAAGACACGCTGTGGAAGCCGGATGGATCTGTATGAACACAACCCACTAAGCTCCGTGGAGTTCACCTTTAAGAAAAGTTTCTTTCGGAACAAGTTCAAATACAAGAAACAGATTTAATCGTTTGTCATCTTACCTCGCTAGGCATGAGACGACAATCCCATTGTATGTGAAGATGATACAACGCAACGATTCCTTGATGTCAATGCACGCGTTATTTCCCAAAGAGACGCGCCTTCCACAATAGAAGCGCAACAACTCACCAGACCTCAGGACACAGCGAGCGGCTGACTGACAACACGACCAGCACAAGCCCCGCCTCTTCTGCGCGCTGATTCGTCGTGGCGTAGACAGAGCCCCGCCTCCAGTGATAGAGCCGTATCATTTGCTCTCTGGCCTGTCAATCTTGCCTTTTAACTTTAAAGGGGCTGTCTGGGATAATGTTGTGAGATTCATTTATGTCTGACGGCGATAGAGTTACATTTACTGTGTGAAAGGCAATTCCATAATACAGATTTCATGGGTGAATAAGTAAAAAAAAAAAACCACTTCTTAAATGACATTTTTAATGTATGCATTTGTAAGCTGTAAACACTCATTTGATCAACGAAATTGCTTCAGGGCAATAAACCCATTTTATAAGCACGTAACGCATATTAGATAGCAATTAATAATGAAGACGTTGAATAAACAAGTAAAATTTTTGGTCACACTACATCCTGATGGTCAATTTGAAAACTTTTTCGTTATGTGGAAGAGACATTTCTGCCCCCAGGGCTTTTTTTGTTTGTTTGTTTTTTGTTTTGATTTTCACACATCAAAAACTATACTACACATTTTTAGTGACGTTTAAAGTTATAAACAGTTTTAATGAGGATGTGCAATTATGCAATGGTGGAACTGATGTAAATACAGTGGAAAGTGGATGGAATGCATTTTGTGTTATTCATTAGTGAGTATTTATAAAATACTGCATTTTGAGCATTTACTTAATACCTAAGTAAAAGTAAAAAGTAGTAAACTAAATAAAAGCAATGTACTATCATGTAAAGTCATTTTACTATTATTTGTCATTTTGTCATTTGTCACTTTACTAACAGATTGTATAATCACTCAACTTCACAACATATATTTATTTACACAAAATATTTGTCATCTTTGATACCCCCCCCCCACACACACACCATTGTCATATAAAACATCAACTCCAAAACATACCTTTTCAAAATGTGATTTTAAAATTTCTAAAACATTTTTAACAACATTGCTTTCGTAATGTGTGCAAGAGAGAGCTAATTTGTCATTAATGATCAAATTTATGCCTCATATTGTTGGCATGAAAATCTTACACACTCTAGTAAAATGTCAAGTTATTTTTAGCTCTGATGGGAGCTACCCTGTGACATGTGTCATCTTATAACCTATCAAGAGTCCTGTTTCCAACACTGTGAAGTGCCTTTACATTGACCTAAATTTATTATGATGCATGTTATCTTTAAGTTGAAGCAATCTGCATGTTAATCACACTTACAATGCGGTTTCAGCTTTATTTTGTGCAAAATAGGATGACATAAGTGTGCGAATGACAAAACAGCATGAACACACAAACAGTAATAATCCCTTCAATTGCATACATGCTTCACAATAGTGATTTACAAAATGTTTTCTCAGATGTACAGCTTACTGCACTGACTTTAATTCATATGCAAGGCCTTTCTCATAGGAGTGTTGTTATAATTTCCACAGTGAACAAGCAGGATGAGGTCTCTGGGCATGCTGAATTTGTTGTTAGCTCTAAATGGGTGTGCACAGAAGTGTCTTTTTATTGTACTTGGGCTGACCATTTTTCTGTACTTACCTAAAACTGCAAAGTACGCATTAGCGTGACAAGGGCGCCATCTGGAGTTTGGCAATTAAATTTTAAACTTTGTAAATGACATGATCTTAGATCAACCTTAAGAGTTAAATTTACCTTGTTGATATAGAGAAGAAAACAACTGAAATACAATAATACACATACAGCATATTGCATGTACAGCAGATAAATGGATCCATTAATCCATCTTGTCATTGATGTGACCGGTTACATGTCCAGAAACCGCCTTCTCATCCATGGAGTGGGTGGGCTACCTGTCCCCTCTTGGTTTTGATCGATAGCCCTGCAATTAAAAAAAGCAATTAACCTGCCATTAAAAAGGAGAAATAATTGTTCATTTGTTTTTCATTATAAATTTGCATGTGTCATATCATATACTCATTCACATACTCAATTTTAAGCACATTTTAAGTCTAAAGGGAAATACTGGCCTAATTTTGAAAGCTGTGTTTTGGGCCCAACACAGCTGTCAAACATGGCAATCAATTTCATTGTTATCCTCATGAGATATTTCATTATTACAGCCTGGAGTATTTGTCGGTGTAATAAAGGCGATATCATTTCATGATTAATAACTGGAGCATAAAAATATCTAATGCAATTACAGACACCGTCTTTTCTTTCTCTTCATCCAGAAATGCAGACATCCCTCCAATAAACGCACAGAAGCTCTTTATCCATATTTATGCATAGCCTGTACTTCTGTGTTGCAAATATCACATTTTATTAGAAATGTTTTCATTCATATCTGTAGCTCAAAATCTTTTGAAATAAAAACAGTATTTTCCCCTCATTTGTACATGCCCAACAGATGGAGCTTTTTGCTAATCTCATCACACTTCGGCAGGTCACATAGTCTGGCCACTAATATGAATATTGCAGTACTTAATCATACGAAGGCATACCAAGCTCTCCTAAGAACAGCACTACTCTATTGTTTTATATTTTATCAAATAATATTCAGTGATGGCCAAGTAATTATACAATATATATGTGTTTTATGCATGTGTTGTTATGCTCACCTAGTCTGCATTTATTTGACCCAAAAAGTAGTAAAACAGTATTTTTATGAAATATTATTATAATAACATAAGATATATAATAAGAAGAAATCATTTTAATATGCCGATTTTGTGTTTAAGAAACATTTATTATTATTATTATTATTATTACTATTATTATTATAATCAGTGTTGAAAACAGTTGCTCTGCCTAATATATTTGTAGAAACATTGATGCGTTTTTAAGGATGCTGTGATGATATAAAATAAAAATTTAATTGAAATATAAATGTTTTGTAACATTATAAATGTCAACATTATTTACTGTCACTTTTTATCAATTTAATGTGTTAAAAAACTTACTGACCTCAAATGTTTGAACTGTAATGCATATAATGATCATATGTATTTATAATTATATTATTTATTATTATAATGGAGAAACTTCCAGTCTGAATTAAAGAATGACCACAATAATACAGTAGTTGTGCTGCTTAATATTTATGTTTAGTGTTCATTAAAAAGCATTTATTTATTATAAATCTCTTTTGGTCAATTTAATATGTCCCTGATAAAAGTATTCATTTCTTAATTCAGTTGTGAGAGTCTTTTCCTACCTGTTTCTTCATCCGTATTTGTTTCCACAGTACAATTTGAAGTAAGATCACCCACTCTTCCTCTCCAGATATCTTCCAGTTCCTCTTCCTCCTGCTGGAATAACCAGTGGCCTGGCTTAAGAAGCTCCTCCACGCTAATGTCAGGTTTCTCTGCCCAATTCACACCTGTCTCTTTCACTGTATCACTGAAACACACTGCACAGTCTCTCACACCACAGTTTATGACACGGCCGCTCTTACGAGAGCCTGGGCCATTAGGGAATGATTGTTTTGAGGGGTTTATCTTCATGTATTTGGATGTGTAATATAAGTGGCTGTTCAGGTCTTTTATTTTAGTGTAAACACTTAAGCAACTGTGAGAACCTGATGAAGAAGGACACAGAGACCTGCAGTGAGTGACCAAGGCAGAGTCATTGACCACTGGAGAAGAGGCTTTGTGATGGCTGGAGGAAACATTATCAGGTTCTTCATATTCAACCGACGTGAAAACCCTTAAGACAGGTTCTGTGCTCTCATAAACTTGGTTTAACTGTTGGGTCTCGACCTCAGTGGTTGGTTCTTCTGTATCGTCCCAATCTTCCGTATCTGCTGTATGAAGGTTTATTTCAGTTTGTTTAGTATGTAACACTGGTTCTAACCCCATTTCTGACTGTGGCGTTCGAGCTGAGGGTATTTTTTGGTTGTTTGAGTCATCATAAATCTGGAAAGGTTGATTCTCCTCTTTATTTTCCATGTCCAAGACACTGTTGTGAAAACACTTGGGAAGACTGAAACTAAGAGTGGATCCTAGAGACAAATAAGAGCAGATGTTTTTAACCGGTCCACTTGAAGTCTTGACAGCATTAGGCAAATTGTCTTCTGGAAAAGAGTTGGACTTGTTATCGATGACAGAATTCACCGGCAACATGTCTTTTTTAATAAAAACCTGAAGTTTGGAGTTTGATTGACTTTCTTTCACTCTCCCTTCTCCTTCTGGCCAAGTGTTACACCTTCGCCTGAAAATGCTTGAAGGCTTGCCAGACCTTTCCGATCCTACAGATCCAAGCAGAGAGTTCCTTCGCTGGTTTTCTTCCTTATTTGTGGTTGGCTCTTTCAGCTTGAACATAGAGCTTGGCTTGAATCTGTTGTGATTATAAACCGTTCTCCTCTCAGGTGTGATGTTTTCTGCTGCATGTGTTGGGGATACGACCTCCAAGACTTGCCCTGTTGATCTGTAACTATCCGAGACGTGCAAATATGTGAACACCTGCAAAAAAGAATGGAATGCAGATAAGCTTTAGATAAGCTGAGACATAATTTATAATATCATAAAACTAAACTCACACCCAGTTGATAATGGCCCACACACACTCTGTAAGCTTTAAAAAATTGTATGGCTCTTGAATGCATACATACACAGCTGTGATGGCAATAGCCTAAGCATGACTAATACGATTGCATGCCAAGTTAATAAATCCTATATGGCATGAGCAGGCTTCATAGCGAATTATTACAATACACACCACCAGGAGGCATTTCAAAGCCACGCCATGGAAAATTAATCATGAGGTCATTGTTTCACCACATGGGACAAGGATGTACAGAGCCCAGAGAATAATAAGCACATGCATGTCTGGTTTTTGTGTGTGCTTTGATTTCAGTTTGGAATGTGTCTGAAGTTAACACACTATTTGAAGTCATACTTACTCTATGAGTGACTTCAGCTGCCACTTCAACCCGCAGGTGGTCATCATTTTTGTTTTGATTTGATTCTAGATTGTTGCGTGCAGATTTCTGCATCCGGTTCAGGCTGTGGCTCTGTGACTGAGTTGTTTGCGCTTGATTCTCTGAATTTAGCATCTGATCGACTTCTGGTGATAGTTGCAGATATGTTTGGTTGTTGTTGGCCTGCAGATTCTCTGGTTGGTGATTGCAAAATGAAGATTCAATGTTACATGTGGACAGTTGGCTGGATATTTCTTCTTTGCTTGGTGACTGGTCTGGTTCTCCTTGGTTTTTGATTTGCAACAGTGCTAGATTCACACAAGAAGATTTGGGTCTGGTGTCTTTACTCTTAACTGATTCATTCGGCCATCTCTCCTGGAGCATTTCTTGTGGCTGTTGCATTTGCATTGAGTTTTTGTCCTGTGATTGGCAGCTGTCTGCCTGAATGCAGCTTGCTGACTCTTCAAATATTGCATTATTGTTGGGGGACCATTGCTTTGTCACTTGGTTAATGCCTGAAGACTGGTCGTCAAAACTCAAAATGAGACAGATGCTAGAGCCTAGGGATGTCTTTGAAAGGCATGACTCCTGATTAACAACACTGGACACATCATGCCTCCCATTCTGTTGATCAAAGTTGTTTTGAGAGGGCTGTGTTTCAGCAGTTCCTTTGACCTCTCCATTTATTGTGCAAAGACCATCAGAAGGGTTTTTGAAAGGTATAGCCTAAACAAGGAAAACATAACTTAAAAAATAAGAACAAAAATAATAGTCCACAAGGCAACACATAAAAAATAAAAAATAAAATAGCTGAATTTATTAAAATAACCCCCTTCAAAAGTTTGTGAACCCTTAGCTCTTAATACTGTGTGTTGTTACCTGGATGATCTGACAGTTTTCACCCCCCCCATCCCCCCCCCCCCCCCCGGCTCTTAATGCATTTTTTTTTTTCTTCTGGAGCATCAGCGAATGTTTGGACCTTTTGTAATAGTTGTGTTTGAGTGCCTCAATTTTCCTCAGTGTGAAAAAATGAATCTCTAAATCATACAGTCACTGCTGGAAAGAGTTCAAATATGCAAAAGATGCTGGAAAACTGAAGAATCTGGATGACATGGTGGATTTTTCTGAAGAACTCTGCTTAGTTTAACAGTTCATAACAAACAACCATCACAAAACCAAAAAAACTGTCATAGATCATCCAGGTAACCACACACATTATTAAGAAACCATTGCATTTGGTTATTTTAATTATTTTAGCTATTTTTTGTCTTGTGGACTACATGTAAACAATGTTTATGTAAAATAGCTTACTCAGGACAGTACTAAATAAGAAATAACATGCATTTTGTATGATCCCTCTTATTTTGTTAAAATTATTCACATTTTCACAGATTCTGCAAGGGGATCCCAAATTTTTGCATGGCACTGTAGCTGTGCATGATTGTGTTTCATATCTCTTGCATCACTCTTTCCTCTAAAATATTAAGGCTTATTTTAGTTTATTTGTTAAACATTTGTATATTAAGGATGAGCATGTGCATTCAGATTGCCATCATTGCACAATAAACTTCAGGGTGACACAAGATCCTGATGGGGTTAATTTTGCCATTATGATCACATGACTCTACATAAGCCATTTCATATTTAAAATCATAACATTTTTAAATGATGATGAAAAAATTCTAATAACCTGCTGTTGAGCAGGATCGTTTGTTAACTCCGGTCTCCCATTCTGGTTTCTTTTAAGCTGCTCTCTTTGAACGTGCCAGTTCACCTGGATCCATCCCAGCATGCTTTGCAACTCATCTGTTCTCTCCTTGATCTACAGACAGGAAGATTATAATCAAGAAAACATCATAACGAACACTCTGCAGATGGATGGCGCATATTTAGACAGCTGAGATCGCTTTTAGATGACCATGTGGCAACTGTAAGTAAATCAATCACACACTCACAATGTCTTTAAACCGACTCTCATCTTGCATAAGCATTTGACCAGCTGCAGCCAGTTTGCTAAACTCATCCAGCTTTGTTTCAATGCTGTGATCAATCTCTGCAACTTCACTCTCTCTCCAAGCAGAGCCGCCAGCGAGGATACAGGATCTGGTGTTCTCTGTCCACGTACTACAGGACACAGAAAGAAAAGACTGTATCAAAATATCACATCAGTCCCAAACTAATAGGCTATAATATAACAAAACCACACATGGGAAAGTATGTCTTGCTAAAGTTGTTGACATTAAATATGAAATATTTCTTATGTATAATTATCCAAATTAGTCAGACTTCTTACATCATGGCAAGATAGTTTTCGAAGTAGTCCTGGATCTGGTGGAACTTCTCCAAGCGGCCTCGGTTTTCAGCCATGTTGCGGCCTACTTCCTCCCAAGCCTGCAGGATCGCCTGAACCTCTTCCCTGAGAAGGGCTCTCTGCTCTGGGGAAGGAACCTTCAGCTGACTTTCTAGTCTCTCCATTTCTTTCACCTCTCCCTCAATGATATTATAATGTGCCTTTGTGGGACAAAATATTTATTCATTAGCATGACCTTAAATGTCAAACTGAAGCTCATTAAAACCATTTCCCTTATAAAGGAACCTATACATTTTTTTATGTTTAATCTTAGCAACTTTTTAATACCAAAGAAGCTGGGCCCATCTTTAAAAGCTTAATTTCTGCTCGAAAATCGTTCACATACATAGTGATTAACATCTATTTATATTCAGTTAGTACAAATTTTTATTTTCATTATCTGACCTCTAGGTCATCCTGCTGCTCCTGTAGCCCCTCCAGACCACTGAGGTCGGAGTCACAAAGCACAGTCATATCTGTTTCCATGTCCAGGAGGTCCATACTGAGCTCAGCACAGCGGCAGAGGTGCTGGTTTATCCGCAGTGTTAGAGTAGATAGCTGAGGAAAGATAAATCTTTCAAATTAGGTGTCTCTTGGCTTGATATTTCATCATCTAATTCAATCACAGTGACACATTTTGAGAGAAGTTTAAAGTCATTTGTGTGATATAAATGAGTGAAATATGGCTTTTTTAATTCATTTATCTGTTGGACATCACTTTGTGAACCAAGCTCATATTTTACCGAGCTTTGTAGCTCATTAGTGATCTGGTCCTGCTTCTGGGATCTTTCTTGTTCAGTTTGTTGACTCAGTAGATTTAGTGACATTTCTGGAGCCTCAGCCATTTCTTGCCTATGCAGAGATCCAGGAACATCCTAAAGCAGATTTACAACATTTATATTTTCTTAAATCATTCACAAACACACCAAGTAAGGAGTTTGAAATCGAGTATGCTAGTTTAATATTCATGTTCATGTTTTGGTATCATCATAGTCACCTACAACTACAGCTTGGTGAAGGTTATGATGGTTGGTTTACCTGACTTATTTTGTGATAAGCACTGGGGTCAAGAAGTTCAAGGAACTTTTCAAGCATTCCTGAACTGCCTTCCTCTGCTTTTTCCGGGAGATTGTTTGAACCTGTGAGATCTGATACCATCTGTGCAGCTTCATCTCCAGATAGTTCTTTTTCCGCTGGTTTAGTCTTATTGTTATCTCCATATTTATTTTGCAGAGCATCCCAAAGGACCTCCACCTGGCTTAGGAGCTCCTCTATTTTGTGGTCTTGTCTTTGCTTCGAGCAGTCATGCTCTTCATTCTTTAAAAAGGAGATGAAAAGAGATAAGTGAGATCATTTATATACGAATTTAATGCACTGTAATGAAAAAAAAAATCTTGAAAATGCATTACCATTCCAGTGGATGTCGTCAACTCTTTCAGCAGCTTATTGGTTATGAGACATTCTTGAGAGGAAGCAGGGGTTGTTTGAGCCATCTGGTCGATACAGCTGGGAAAATATTAAGTGTTAATCAAACTTTACTCAACAACTGCATCTTGAATTCCTTTGTATGAATTGACACATTCACATTTATGAATCATTTACTTCTTTAGTCAACAACAGCTTCATTGTGAAATAAATCACTAATTGCACCTCTTTAAGTCCTGCTTTTCTGAGATATTGTCCAGCTTGGAACAGCTGCTTTCCAACAGTGAGATTTGACTCCCTATAGAACATTCCTCAACTGGACTCCACATCCTATGGGTCCACAGGCCTTGAGAGCACTGCAGAAATACATGTTCAGGCATAGAAGTTTAATCATAGATAATTTACACCAGAATATCGCAGACACATGGGATGGCATCTTTTGATTCATATTTGTATCTATATCCATATTGATATCAATTTTTTTCACTCTCAGATGGAAACATGCCTAAACAGAAATCACAAAATGAGTACTCGTAGGAAAGAGACTATTGTCAAGTAATATCACTGTCTAGAGAAGGTCATCTGGCGAGTGTGATACATTTAAAGCCTCTGTGTAAAAGACTGTTTCACCAAACAGAAATTTCAGGCCAGTTGATTTTTCGATGTGGTCATGACTGGTCATTTATAATCATATGCTTGCAGATGTTTTTGGATGCACTGCAGCTAACCTCAAATCCTCGGAGACGGTTTTGCTCTTCTTTGACGTCTTTTCCCATTATGCTGTGACCCTCATTTCTAGCAAAGCTCTGTGAGTCAGGGCATGTGGTTAGAGGATCGGCGGGTAACGCTGACGGGCGTTTTGAAGAAACATCTGTCTTCTGGTTCCTGTAGAAGTGGAACAAAATGTTACCTCTAATGACACCGCTGGGCAGCATTACTCTTCAAAACATTTCAAACATATCATCATGTTTCATCATCATTTTTGACTATACAAGTCAGTAGATTTTAAATCTTTAAAGCTAACAACTTGCAGATTAAACATATAAAAATATCTACAGAACCCTTGCATCATTATCTTTGCAGGTTATGTAATCCTGGACAAGGTTTTGCAGCAATTGTTTTGGCGTTGGGAAGATATTATTTTTGGCAGGCTTTTCCCTCTGGTCGGGTTAGCTCATAGTTTCAGGAAAGGTGTGTTCGCAGAGCTAGTGATAGAGGATTTGATGAGAGAGCCAAAAAGGAATGTAACCATTGCTTGTTGACTTTACTTCGAAAAATTGGGTAATGTCTGCAACAGCTTTTTTTGTTGTTGTTGAAAAGACAGATATAAAATAATGTTTATATTGCGATAATTTTGCCATGGACATAAAAAAAGAAAAATTTCTTGATAAACATGTTTTGTTAGCGAATAACAATTGTTATCTATCTGTCTGTCTGTCTGTCTAGAGAGAGAGAGAGAGAGAGAGAGATCTAGGCTGCTGCATATTCAAGTCAGAATATATATGTATAAGATATCATATGTACAAAAGTCTGTGTAGTGCAAGCCATCACCACAAGAGTAATAAATGTTTTTGTTCTGTTTTCCCAGAACAAAACATAACATTTATTAAAACTTTTTCTTTTTTTAATTAATGAATGTGTATACCTGAAAAAAGTGATTTCTCTCTAACTCTAACACAAAACTCTAATTGATTTCAAAATAGGTTGTAAGTAGGTAGGTGTAAGTATTGTAGGTTATAAGTGGGGCTTATTTTACTCTATATTTTTGTTAAATCGTGCTTTATTAGTCTGAAGTAGTTACTTTAGTGTGATTTATGACAATCATTTAGACAGTTATTTTTATCAGTTCCTTCCTCACTGCATGGGAACATTCCTCCAGATGTATTTTCTCAGAGTACCTGTCTCCCATCACTATATCTTTATACCATATGAGCTATTCCTCACATCTGTACCACCCTTTCTCTGTTTCTGTCGTTCATTCTCTGACATTTTCAGAAGTCATACAGTTTAGCAGAAGTCATGTTCCAAATCCGAGTATCCATAATGGTGTGAGTATCTGTGGAATTCTGTGTTTAAAGCTGTTGATTGCTCTGTGATAAAGACCTATGATACAATCAGTGTAATATTTTGTAACTTAAAAGGGTGACGTTAGCTAAGCCACTAATCACAGCTTTCTGTAATGGTAGTGGCAATGTTTTAAACCAGACATGCATGGTTTAATAGAAAAATGATCTAAAAATCAAAATAATATTTTTGTAAGCTCTAAGTGATATTTATCTTCCTGGATACGGAGTCAAACTTCAAAAGGGCACAAAACATTACATAAACCGGCAAATGCTTAAACTCGGAATGAATGTGTGAAACTAAATACGGAGCAATTGCGTCAAAACAACATCTACCATTTATGATCTAAGACTCTGCAATAGGTCAATATCAAAATAAAAGACCATAACATTACATCACCAAACCACATGTCAGCTTCACTCCTGCATGTGGACAATTATGGATTCCATCTTAGCATGATGTCATGTACTATTCCAAGTCTTAAATATGGCATCACTGCTCTCCAATCCTTTGTTTACTATAGTGTTTTGTTCACAGGAGGACAATGGGAGTAGGTGGACTTTCGTTTACCGGAGAAACTCCTGGAGAAGTGCCCAGTTCTCCTTCACCTCGGCCTGTTTGCATGTAACTCTTCTGGCCAGCGTTGGGTGGAGAGTTGACAGCCGAGACGCAGACTCATTCAGCATCTGGAAAGAGAGTTGTCCAGGGAGGGGTGGGGTCATGGAAGGAAATGACATCATTCATTTGGAGTTCATTTGCTACAGTCCAGAGACCAGTGTGAGACCAATGCAATGGGCTACTATTTGGTCAAGTGAGAAATCATACATAAAAAAAACAAAGTGACTGTGACACTGCGACACTGTTTTCATGTTCTCAAATTCAGGAGACAGTATTTCCTCTAATGAGATCATTGATTGACTTACACTTATCTGACAGGCGATTTCTCTGGTCTCTTTGTCACTTTTTGGGATGTCGCCCGCCAGTACACGGTTTCTCTGCAACAAAATGTATACTGAATAAGGGCTTGTATTATATGTGGAATAATGATTAATAACGACTGTTTGAGGTCATCTCTAAATGCCGAAACAAATCAACCCTTGTTTTCTCAACCTTGCTGTTGATGGTGCCAATAATGCTGTCGGCTTGTTGGTAAAATGATGAGACGTCTAGAGCCAACATGAGATCCTGATGATAGTCCCTCAGGAGTGACCTCAACTTTAGCCACCTGCAGAGAAACCTAACAGTTTATATCACTAACAAAAATGTCATAATGCTCTACGCTCTATTGTGCCAGGAAATCTTACGATTTGTCAACGTTGTCCCCCGGGCTTTGTCTTCTAAACATTTCCAATCCTAAATCTACAGCATCTGTCTTCTTCTGAAGAGGTCTTTTTGGTTCCTCCTGGCATAGGAGATGAATAAAGAGTACATGAGGTAATGGTACAAGAAGACATATTAATAAACAAAACAGAAACCTCTTTATGATGCATTTAACCTGCATCAAGTCCAGACTTGTTGTCAGTTGGATGAGAGAGTTCTCAAAGTCTTTAAGGTCTCTCCGTTGGCTCTGAGATGCGTCCTCTGGTTGATCATGTGGGAAAGTTGGCATGCTGTAGTTGTAATGAAGGTTCCTTATCTTCCTTCCTTTAGTCCATGGATCAGTCTAAGACAAATACCGAATAGAAAATGAGTGCCAAAGTTGTAAAGATTAATAGAGTACGAATGACAAAAAGTACCATTATTAATGTTTTTAGTTTGTACATTTAAATTTGACATTTAATTCAATGTGCTGCTTGCAATTTGATTGAAGATACAGATTCTACACCTATTTTCTAGTCCCAGTATATGTGGATTACGAACGTTTTTTGGTTTACTAATTTTAAATGTTTCTATTTCTTTAATTTTTTATTTTAAAATATTCTAAATTTATCTTTTTATAGCAATAATGTTCTACCAGTTATGGTTTTCATTAAGCTCTCTTGGCCAGTGCCTTCAGACTCTTGACCGACAGACTATTTCTCATTTTGTAAATCTCCCAAAATGTCTTACATCATTCTATGTTGCTGCAACTAATTTGGTTTGTGCGCCAAGTTCTGGTTCTTTTGCAGTTTCTCAGCTGTTAGGCAATAAAATCATGTTGTTTGTTTGGGTACATGAAGTACAGATTAAGTACCAAATTAATTCAAGAAGATTGCTTTCAAGATGATATGCCAAAACATTCTCTTCAGAGGTATCAGATTTCTCCACAGCGAACACCTCACGATTATGCACCTGTGTTTGGGACACCCGGGGGATTTTTATGATGTATTTTATAGCGTAAAACACAATAATAGCAGGATCTGAGTCTGTTGGCCCACCCACAATACATGAGCCTGCAGCAAGGTGTGGTAATTCCAAATAATGATCTCATCTAGCGGTGCTGGTGTTTTATGTTGCTGATCTTGCATTGCTTAACCGTCTTCTGCACCACTGCGATGACTGCATCTTCAGCACATGGTGTTAAAAGTCTTTAAGAGTGTGCAAACCACACCTTCTGCCCTTTAGCATTTATAGTGTTGTTTTACCACTTATCACAAAAAAAGGAAAACTAACATAATTTGGTACTTTTTTAGCCACAAAGTGCATCACAACCAATGGTTTCAACATTATCATCAGTTTAGACTTAGATACTTCCTCGTATGTTCCAGTTTGGAACTACGTTCCATTTTTTTGTGGAAATTACCAGTCCGTCTCGGATGTGGGCTTGTGTAATGAGGGGCCTGGCTATGACCTCATCTCAATGAGCACAGTGTGCAAAACTGTAATAATCCACACACGTTTTTTCTTCTTTTTTCTTCCTCTCACAATAAGACAATGTGTTCTCGTTGTGCTCATTTGTGCAATGAGAAGTTGCATTTCTGGTTATGCAGTGGGAAACTCTTTGCAGGCATTTGTGAAGAGTGTGCATGGGCATAACAATTGAACAAACAGCTCATAAAAAAACAGCGAGAGACGGAGTGAATAATAAATATGGAGCTGGTGTGTGTGCTGTTGGTTTGCTTTTGTCTGTTTTTATTTTTATTGAGTCTAAAATTGCTTTCAATTACAATTATTTAAATATTACAGTGGGATGTATATTATAAATTATAAGATATAAACTAGATGAGAATGTGGTGCCTGTTGAAAAATGTATATTTGTTTTATTTATTTATTTATTTATTTTATTTTATTTTTTTGTGTGTTTTTTTTGTAGTCTTATTTGATTTTTATTATTTATTTTTGTTTATTTTTATTTATTTGTGTACATTTAAAATGTATCATCACTATGGGATACATGTCAAGATGTTAATTGTGAAGTGGACTACAATGTTGATTTTTTTGTAATAGTGATGTTTAAAAACTTAATAAAATACTAATTATAAAAAAAAAATTATAAGATGTAAAAATGATAAAAAATTAATGCTTAATCGATATTGCTATATATATAATTAAGTATATTTATTATTTATTATAAAGTTTATTGTATATAGTATAAACACTCTCTCTCTCTCACACACACACACATTATCATTAAAATGTAATATTAATATAATTTAACATTAATTTAATGTATCATAAAAATTACCAACAATTTTAATTAATTAAAAATTAATACAAATAGTTTCATATACATTACTTATAACCCAATAAACCTCTTGGCAATAATCTTTCTTGAAAATTAAATGCCACTTGGTTTGATACTTTATCTAATTCAATCATAAATCTTCCTTAAACATTTGAATAAAATTCTAAATATAAATTGTACATGCTAAAGTTTTCTATATAATCTATAATTATCATAGATTTATATAATAAAAGTAAAATAATGTAACAAATGATTTGTACCGTAGGTCTCTATGTGCAAATATTTTCCAGCTAAGGAAAATAATGTCCAACACATGAAAGCAGTGCAGTCTTGCTCACCTCCAGCTGTGCACCGGACTTGTCACTCAATCTTTCCTCAACCAGAAACAGCTTTTCAGTAGAAATACTTGGCTTGTTTGTCTCATGGTTTGTCACATCAAAGTCACTGACAGTCTGGCTTTCAACATTTGCACACATAGCAATCTTCCTGATAGATCTGGAAGATGCTGACGGGGACACAGAGTCCCTGTCATCTTCCTCTTTAATATCATCAGAAAGTCCTTCCACAGGTGCAGATGTGGACAATATCTCTTCATGGAAAGGAGAATTGTCATTGTTAGAGTTGTTTTTTAGTTCACAGCAGTCCAGAACCGGTACAGGAAGGTTGTTGCCAACATAATCCAGACATTTGTTTTCGGAGGGGACAGATAACTTGGTCCCAATAGTAAAAGGCTGGATCCTCTTCATTGCTGTTCTTGCATCTGATTGAGGAACAAATACACATAACACAATAAAACATCAAAAGAATCCTTCTTCTGGTAAATCCAATCAATTTATAAGTCTGAAGTCCACCGAGTCAGTCAAAAAAGCTAAAATGGTCCACTCTGAAGTCGTCTGGGGCACAGCAGAGAGACTTTTGAGATGCAGACTGCAGGAACTGTGGAGAACGTGACTCCAGCCTCACTCCCGCACAGACTACGAGAAAGCGAGAGTGGGTTGAGGGAGGAGAGAAGTAAGAGAGAGAGTTAGCAGAAACAGGGTGAGGTCATCACACTCATTTGGAGGGAGAGAGGGCTGTAAACCCAAGCTGTAAAAGCTTCCTCCCAAAGTAAGAAGTTGTGGGCAGATAAGAATCAGAACCACAAAGTCGAGCCCTCTCTAAGGCCTTGCTTCTCGACAATGATGTCATATATTTTTCCTCAGCTGTTCCCCTTTTTTTTCTCATGCAGTATTTTTGTCAGATTTCATGTAGTGTGAATACAATTCACAGATCCATTTATGTTACAGAATATTTGGTTGAACTAAAAATACATGTGCTCGGATGCTTCCTGCAATAAAATAAACATAAATACTAGGTGAGTAGATGCAGGAGGCTGTAAGTGGTTTAGAGGATGGTAGCCTCATACTATCTAAATGTTTACAGAGCAGCAACAAGGGAAAGCATTGCACATTCTGGCTGTGGCCCTCCTCTGATTTAAACCAGGTGTTTTAGTGCAGTGTGTTGGAATAAGCTACTGTAGCATTTGTCTGTAAGGATCGGTTTTATCTCAAAATCCTGATCGTAATTTAAAAAAGAATTTATTTTGTTATTTGTTTGAAGTTTACTTAAGCAGACTTAAAGGTTCATTATATGTTCATAACACGTTATTGTGGCAGCTACCCCTTTAACTGTCACCCCGTCCCTTATACGGGATGCCTACATTTACTTCACTATATTACAATTAAATCTAATCTAATCTTGACAAACTATGTATTGTTGGAAAGGTCTAAGACTCCCAAATATATATTTTACCAATTTTATTTTGTTTACACAAAACAAGAGTGTACATGACAAGAGTGCACCCTAAAAGATCAACATTATAACAGGAGTTTTGACCTATGTTAAAAAAAAAAAAAAGATTTCTTAGTTGCCTGTTTCTCTATCACATTTTAGAAATCATCAGAAATTATATATCAACTGAAAACTTAAAATCTCAAATTCATCCTTTAAAACCCATTTTAAAATCAGACATTGCATTACCATGTAAATGGTACATCAATATCATGTGACAAAATGTTTTCTTTCATGAATTATAAAAATGTAAGTTTGGATCGTTCACTATAAAGATGTTCAAAAATGTGAGTGACAGTTAATGGGCTACAAGAGACCAATATATAATCTACAATGATATAATATAAAATGTTTATGATTGCCAAGCAATTTAAAGGAGCAGTTTCCCCCCCAAAAAATTGTCTATCTTGCGAATAAAATTCATTCATTCATTAAAAAAAAAAATTAAAGGGGAAATGAACAGCAACATTTTAAAATGGCAAAAACAACAACAACAACAACAAAACAATGACTACAAACAAACAGACAGGCCAATAGGTAATGTTACTGCTTGTATATACCTAAAATTAACTGTACTAATTGTACATTGTTGAACAGAGAACAGAGATTCCTCACAAAGCCTTTGAGTAAAAATCTATGCAGCAACATGATCTTGGATTCCTTTCAATGTGGCTCATCCTATAGCTTGTCTTTTCATGAAGAGACTAAAGTGTGAACAAAGACTTTAGTCACAGGGGCTCCATGAGAATCATCTTTCTTTGGGCTCATGCTGGACTGCCTTTTATGCTTCTCTTGGGTTTTCTTCTTACAATATAAAGTCAAAGTTGCATGATTAATTATGGAGGGATAACCACAGGGGGAGTCATTCTGTAGGGAATATGAAATTGAATATTTTGATTGGTAAATCCTTTGATTGTGCAATAATCTGACATTTGAGATGATGATGAATGACTTCTAATGGTCTAACTATATGACATAATGCTTTAAAGATCAGAGTCAGTTCTTCAACTTTTATCATGATAAGCCCTTTAATAAGGTGTATAGCTTAAAAAAGAAAAAGTAATCTGTTTAACATGAAGTACTAATAAAGTACAATAAAAATACATCATGACATACATTATGTTTAAAAAAAAAATTCCACTGTAAATTAATTTTAGGATCTGGGGAATGTTCGCTATTTGTTATGGGAGTCAGACAGAAGATTGATGGGGGGTACGTGACTCTTGCAAACCCATGAAAAGGAGGGGGAAGGAAAAAGGAGTGCAAGAGAATGAAGTAGATAAACGGTGAGGTCATCATGATCCCAGCTGCAGACAGTGAGGCAGTAAACCACATCTGTAAAAGCTTCCTCCCTTAATAAGTATACATAACGTTGTGTCTTTGTGAGCAGGAAAGGCTACTGATTGAAGCAGAAAAAAATAAAAAGTTTATCAAAAATGTTTCATGTTCATTAGACACTAGCAGTTAACAAGTGGCAATTAAAGTCATAGTTACATTGTTGTCAAGGGACGCTGTTAGGTACACTTAAAAAGCAACTTTACTAGGGGTAGAGATACTTGTTATGGAAGCAATCTAATAAAATAAAATAAAATAAAATAAAATAAAATAAAATAAAATAAAATAAAATATATTGTCTTGCATTTTTATCGATGGTTTTATTTTGATATTTAAGGACTTTTAGTTTGGTTTATTCGTAAACTACGGGAGAAGTCACGTGACATATCACAATCCAGCTGTCATATGATAATGTATATATGTCATATGATTAATATGAGTTTAATTTTCACCATGGCTGAGCGCTACATCAGTTTTCTGTTCCAGCTGCTCTTCTGTCTTGTGTTTTCTTTACCCACGGGTAGAAACTCTGTATGCGGTTATAAGGTGAATTTTGTTTTGATTTAATTACTTTTTTTAGTTCTTTGTTGTACGACGAGGTTTGACTAAATGTAAAAAAAAAAAAAATGCACTAAACTTACCAAAATACCTTGGTATTTATCATTTTTGCACTTGATGTCACTTCATTACCATAGTGTTTTATAGCCTGTTTATGTGCATGTATCAAAGTAGATGTTAAAAGTGAGTAAAAAGGAGGAAGTAAAACTCAATATTATTGTATCTTTCCACTGATAATGGACAATGTATCTCTGCAGGCATGTCCAGCCACAAATCCTTCCATGCTGAATGTCCATCTGCTTCCTCACACACATGATGATATTGGCTGGCTCAAGACTGGATCAGTACTACCAAAGTCTGGTACAAGAACATGGATACGCTGATCAAGTATGTAAATGCCCTGCAAGCTAAAGGAAGCTAGGTGAATGTGGTTTACTCTACACCGTCCTGCTACCTACAGGAACTCAACCTAGCCAACCTCACCTGGTTTGTGTGCATACATATCTAATACATTTAAATATAGCCCGCTATATGGGTAATGAAAGGTTCATATTTTGGTTTTGGGTGTCCACAATAACAGGTTGGAATGCATGCAAGGTCAAAAACACTTTCATTGTCTTATAATATGTATTTATTTTTTACTTTACTTGTTTAACGACTCCCAAATGATTCTCTCAACGATAAAAAACATGTAACCCCCTCCTTTGCGTGATGCTAATCTGTGGTGGTTGGTCCGATTGATCTTATTTTCATTCCATTTTGCATGTAAATAATGCCTGATAAAGCAGCGTTTGTAAGTACAGTGCTGCTTTGTTTACAGCTGTTACCTGGGAAACCGCAATTTTTACCCTCCAAAGTGGCACCTAATGGCAAAGAATGAATTTGCATAATCATTCAGACCAACGCAAAAAGACCAAGCGGACAGGCAGTATGCTAATGTTTCATGTTGACATCAACATAAAAAGGCTTGAGATTAGTTTTAAAAACGGCTCGTTTCAATGATTCAGAGTTGACTCTTTCTTTTGAGATACAGTAACTTTATATATGGTGCACTTTCAGATTTAAAACTTTGCAGGGTGTTTTCCTTCACTTTGTTACACACTGCATGAAAGGTCATTTTAAAAAATCCATAATAGGGGCACTTTAAGCTATCCTTTGATACTAGCATAAAAGGGATCTCTTTCAAGTGTTTCCTGTGATTCTCTTTTATTTTTTTTCCTGTCCTGGACATTCATCTTAGGCCTCTGAAGACAGATGATTTTTTCCCTATGCTGATGATGCTCATGATTTCTGGACAGGTTATTTTACCAGCCGACCAGCATTGAAGTTATACGAGAGACTGAGCAATAGCTGACTACAGGTAATGCACACACACACACACACATACAAAATCACATCTACAGTGTTTATTTATTTATTAATTTATTTATTGGGGCGTAATCTGTATTTTTTGGTTTTGATCTTCTAGACATGCAACTAGTTGAAGGTGCTTGGTGGGCTCAAGTCCACATCTGGACCCTTTGGTGAAGGGGATATTGATATTAAGAGTAAGTCTATGTCCGTTGTAAATGTATCACTTCTGTTGGCTTTAATAGATTGGTCTGTTTGATGTCTTTTTTTGTCGCTCAGAGAGGGCGATGGGTGTAGCCCAACATCACGATGCTGTGTCTGGGACAGAAAAACAGCATGTGGCATATGACTATGCCAGGAGACTGGCTACAGGATGGGCACATTGTGAGGTACAAATACATAAACTGTAATGTTTTTGTAGGGATGTCCAGCTCATATAAAAGGCACTATACGCAGATTTCAGTAAATGCATTCATACAATAAAAGTACCGTATTTTCCAGACTATAAGTCACACTTTTTTTTCATAGTTTGGCTGGTCTTGCAACTAATAGTCAGGTGTGACTTATTTATCAAAATTAATTTTCATGAACTGAGAGAAATTAACCAAGAGAAAACATTACCTGTCTCCAGCTGCGAGAGGGCGCTCTATGCTGCTCAGTGTTCCTGTAGTCTACACTGAAAACATAGAGCGCCCTCTCGCGGCTGTAGACGGTAATGTTTTCTCTTGGTACTAAATAAATGCAACTTATAGTCCAGTGCGACTTATATATGTTTTTTTTCCTCGTCATGATGTATTTTTGGACTGATGCAACTTATACTTAGGTGCGACTTATAGTCAGAAAAATACGGTACATTCACTTTTAAATTATGATCTTTCTCTTTTTTTATTCTCTCTCAGTTCTCTATGAATGTGTACAATCCTCTGGGCAGGACTGTAAGCTGGCCTGTTCGTTTGCCCGTCAGTGGTTCCTTGTTCAGTGTTACTGATACAACTGAAAAGCAGTGGACAGTAGGGTTGTGCCGATAGATGATAGTATCATGTATCGACGATAGTCATTAGACATTAGCAGATTTCTCTGTCGATAGCCAAGACGATATCAGGCTCTTTCTCCTATTAATGTATTAAATAATAATGATAATTTTTTATTTTATTAGGTAGCCTATTATAATTCGGCTATCAAACTGCCCAGCTATTTCACTTCAGCACTGAATTTCTCTTTCTCTCACACACATTCACACACACCGCGCGCGCACTAGAAGATTAGAGCCTGTAATGTTAGTCGCTTAAATTGTAACGCTTTGACTCGGATAACTCGTTAAATCCATGAAATTAAAGAGAGAGAAAACTAGGAGTTTTTGTCCCACACATTTAATGGCGGACACACTGCAACCGCTCTTCTCATTCATGAGAGATTAACTCTTTCATGGAGTTACAAATAAAGTAAAGACAAAATAATAACATCTCACGTAGTCCTTCTCTTAAAGACTGATCACTTAACTTATAACACTCACTATGTGGTGATGATGTAGAAGGACTATGTGAGAATCACTATGGTTGATAAGTTCGCTCTGGCGCCTGTTATTATTTTCATGCACACCGTACTATAATGTGATGCATGCAAAATACATAGTCTTGTCCGTTACAAAGTCTCCATCCACAAACAGACGTACATCGTATTTCTTTACACTTTAACAAGTAATCTGAACGGCCTACTGTATGGAGTTAGAAATGTGTCTTTATTACATGCGAGAAAATAAAAGATCTGAGAGAAAAAAAAAAGTTTGAGAGAAAAAGTTATCACACTGATAGCAAAAAAACATTTCATGAGAGAAAAAAGAATATTTGAGAGAAAAAGTTTTCATGCCAATAGCAAAAAATAATAATATTTGAGACTAAAAAAAGTTTTGAGAGAAAGTATTTTCTCATAGAACATAAAAAATATACATTTGAAATTTTAAAAATTACTTCTGAGAAAAAAATCTCTCTCAAAATACTTTGAAAAAAAACTCTCAAATATATATTTTTTGCTATCAGTGTGAAAATATTTTCTCAAAAAAAAAAAAAAAAAGTGTTTCTCTCGAAACGCTTTTCTTTGCTCTTGATGCAATTTCTTGCTCTGGTGTCAGGATTTTGCTTTCACTGTGAGAATTGTGTCATGGGCGGGGCCACGTTCCTATTGGCCAGCCGGGTGAGCATCGTCTTGTCTTGGGAGTCGAACTGAATCATTACACCATTGTTCGGTTCACCTGCATAGATGCCGTATCTGCCTTATGGCTAGTTAAGTTGAGCAGTGAGCACGGACACTCCAATGTTTGGGTAAGATGATGACACACAGCTGGCTGAGCAAGTTCAGTATCACTGAAGATTAAACATTAAAAAATAGCACTCATATTCATGAATGAATGTGTATTATATTATTTGCTTGCTAATTGCTAGTAAAGCTTACCAGCCATCATGCTAGGTAAACTTGCAAACTCACCTGGTTTATACTATGTTTAAATCAAATGCCAAATTAATGTTTTGATTTAGATAGTTTCACGCCTTATTTAGTGAGTAGTGAGCAGTGATTGATATACCGTTTGAAAGTGTCCCACCTAGTTTTGTTTAAAATAGTCTTTGTATGGTTGTTGCAGATGTTTAGCTACACTGCATGTATAGCTCACAAACTCAGCTACACGGGGCTTATTCTAAATTTTTTTTACCATCTAGCTGAGGTCTAGAGCTGACAAGGTAAATTGCAGGTCTAGGACTAACTCTTACATTAGCAACCCACAAATATGTTTGTGCCTGTACTGTCATGGTAATTATTTTTTCTTTTAAATCTTTCAAACGGTATGTCAATCACTGTCTAACGTTAGCTAGTTGTAGGGTTGCCACTTTCCATGCATACTAACGTTAGTTGAAAGTTGTGCGGGAGGTTGTAAGAACAAGCAGTTACTCTTCAGGTGCTTTGAGGCTAGCAGACAAGTGCAAAGGTAGAAACTAGCTCACTACTCACTAAATAAGGCGTGAAACTATCTAAATCAAAACATTAATTTGGCATTTGATTTAAACATAGTATAAACCAGGTGAGTTTGCAAGTTTACCTAGCATGATGGCTGGTTAGCTTTACTAGCGATTAGCAAGCAAATAATATAATACACGTTCATTCATGAATATGAGTGCTATTTTTTAATGTTTAATCTTCAGTGATACTGAACTTGCTCAGCCAGCTGTGTGTCATCATCTTACCCAAACATTGGAGTGTCCGTGCTCACTGCTCAACTTAACTAGCCATAAGGCAGATACGGCATCTATGCAGGTGAACCGAACAATGGTGTAATGATTCAGTTCGACTCCCAAGACAAGACGATGCTCACCCGACTGGCCAATAGGAACGTGGCCCCGCCCATGACACAATTCTCACAGTGAAAGCAAAATCCTGACACGAGAGCAAGAAATTGCATCAAGAGCAAAGAAAAGCGTTTCGAGAGAAACACTTTTTTTTTTTAGAGAAAATATTTTCACACTGATAGCAAAACATATATATTTGAGAGTTTTTTTCAAAGTATTTTGAGAGAGATTTTTTTTCTCAGAAGTAATTTCAAATATATATTTTTTTATGTTCTATGACAAAATACTTTATCTCAAAACTTTTTTTAGTCTCAAATATTATTATTTTTTGCTATTGGCATGAAAACTTTTTCTCTCAAATATTCTTTTTTCTCTCATGAAATGTTTTTTTGCTATCAGTGTGATAACTTTTTCTCTCAAACTTTTTTTTTTCTCTCAGATCTTTTATTTTCTCGCATGTAATAAAGAACCAAAACTCACTCCATACTACTGTATATATGTGCAATATTTTAAATGAGTCCTCACTAACAAAGTTTAATGCCACAGTTATGTTAGAACGCACTTGTTTCTGTGGTGGTGCGTCTGTCTCGTCATGCGGCGCGACTGATGCATCAAGTCAATTAAACTTTTTTCCAAATATATATACTTTATATTTAACGTGTTCATTTATGTCCAATATAAGTGTTAAACTGTTGGACTTTAAATTAAATTTACTATTGATTTTCACCGTTGTATGATTTTGCAGAACATTTAGACTGATAACTTCCATGAGCAGATGTGGCAAATTTGTCACAGGACGCGCGATATGACAGTTGCTTCCAACTATATATGAACTAGCTGTTTTAAATACAGTATTTTTATATTTAACGTTAGTTCATCAGTATGTTTGAAAGTATTTTTTTTTTCTATTATTGGTGATTCCATAGGCTCTCTCACGCACCTGCATGGTTTAAAACACCAAATAGTTATGCTATTACAAGTAGAAGAGTCTCTCTCTGGCTCCGCCCACTCACGATAATATCGTCTATCATCGATCTCAAGGGCTTACGATATAACTATCTGAAAAATCACCATATCACCCAACAATAGTGGACAGTCAGGTTGGAAACTATGTGTTTATGTCATTTAAGAGTATTTGTAACATTTATGATATGAAATCATCATCTCTGCTTTTCCCTGCTGTCTGTCAGGTGGTTCCACTATCTAAATCCACACAGCAAGTGAGACAGAACAGGGGCTATGCTAAAGGTGAGCTGGTTTTTTCCAGGTTGAAGCTCCTCCTCTTGCCTACACTACGTATATCATCTCTATGCTAAAGGATGAGTCTCCAGCTTCCAGTGCCAAGCTCAAAGCCACTCGCTCCATTCAGAACAAGGTACATGCAGCAGCATCTGGTTAAAATCACTAATCTAAACTCACTAATCTAAGCAACTCAAGACAAATATGTAAAATCCATAGGAAAGATGAAAATAAATAAAACATCCATAGAAAACAGATTTTGTTTGTTATTTTGAAATAATTTGGGCTGCAAGGCTTTATTTGATCAAAAATGCTATAAAACATTTTACATTTTTAAATATATTTAAAAAAAAATTATTTAGTCCTGGGATCGCAAAACTGAATTTTCACCTTTGATGAATAGAAAGTTCAAAAGAACAGTATTTATGCGAAATGGAAATCTTTGGTAGTAGCGCAAAAGAATTATGATCAATATTTGCATCCTTAATTTCTTAATAAAATTATTCATTTAAAAAAAATCTTACTGACCCTTAACTTTTGAGTGATAGTATATTGACACCCACTTCTGTATTTAGCAACTTTGTACTCCCACATGACCTTGTGTGAACTTAGCTGGTGGATTTTATATGCAAAGTGGTTAACTAAATGAAAACAGATGGCATTTACAAGTTTTCACAGAACTTAAAGGTACAGTACATGATTTTTGCATGACTTTAGCAAACTTTTGGGTGAAAAAGAGGATGTAAACGGTCATGACTATTTTTTGATGCAAGAATCAAAGAATCAAGAGCTCAAGAAACAACCCAAAATCTTTCATTGGTAGGAAACTGCACTTAAGATATTATGTCACTAAATGTATAATAGTTATATATTAAATTCACTGAATACATTTGTCTTACTAAATTCTGACTTTTAAACAAGTACCGGTAGTTTTTATTTTTGGAATTAAAAATAATAACATGAGAAAATAAGACCTAATCAATTATGTTTATGTGAATACTCACCAAAATGGGTATTTTGTAATAATTGTGTTTAATAACACATTGTGTTTAATAACTCTTTTTAATATCAAATCTGTTCTGTGCTTTATTTTCCTTATTCACACAAATTTGTCAGTAACTAAGTAGTACTGGACTTTTTGTGATTATTTTGCAGTTAAATGCAAAATTATTCAGGATCACAAAAAAGATTCTGATTACTGAATGGACTGGCTAGTGTAAAATTTCACTAAAATTGCATATTTGGACTTATTTCATGTTTCAGTAAGCATAAATAATAAATCTGTTCTTATGTATGTGTTGAAGTTCTTGAAGGTGACTTGACAACATAACCGGTCTGTTGAGAACCCTGACAAACCTGGAAATGAATCAAACCATTCAACTCTTCGACTCACTCAGAACTTCTACTGGTTCGTTTAGGCTGATTCAGTCTGTGCTGTCCAGTTTCTTTCTACCATAGTATTATCTTTGGGTTTTTTGAGTTTTTTATGTGATTGGATATACCTTGAAGTAAATACAATGGTATGCAGTATTTAGTTTTCATGTTTGATGATATAAAAAAAAGTGAATCATAGCACCCCCCAATAAAAAAGTAATGTGTGTTTCTTGTGCTTTTTGACAATTGCAGGTATAATGCAAGTGCTGGAAATAACAAGGAGAGCCGGCAGACGTCAGGGGCTTACATTTTCAGACCAAATTCCTCAGACCCCTTCGTCATCAACAAAACTGCTGAAATACAGATAGTTACAGTGCCCAGCACGTTTCAAGAGGTGACGCAGTGGTTCAGCCCCTGGGTGTCACAGGTTGTCCGTTTGTATGAGGGCCACAGGGAGCTGGAGTGGACCGGGGGACCTTTGCCTATTGCGTGAGTAAACACACACAATCACAGATTCCTCTGGATTGTAGATATGTTGCGAAAATGAAAGTATTGCTTAATAGCTCTTCCTTTCTAACTATCTGCTCTCTTTCTCTTTTCAGAGATGGTTTAGGGAAAGAAGTGATCACTCATTTGGATACAGACATTGAGTCCTCTGACTATTTCTACACTGATTCCAATGGCAGAGAGATCTAGAATGGCGATGAGGAGATAAAAGGAAATAGAACGATTGATTACAGAAGTTTTTATGTCCATTTTAATATATATAAAAAGATATGGGATTTGAAGCAGATCGAGCCAATCGCTGAAAACTACTATCCAATCAATTTTTCGCGCTTACATCAAGGCAAGTGTCGTTCAGCCAATTATGTCAGTTTTCTTGTCTTTTTTTTTTATTGATCCTGCATCTGTTTTTATTATTTTGTTTATATATTTTAGACTCCATTTATTAGAATTACACTGACATTTTTTTTTCTTTTTATGTTGTTTTCATCCTTGATTTCTCGTCGCTTAGATTTTCATAAACCGTCTTGGGCCTATCCTGTCAGGGAATCTAATATGTTTGTGGTCATTTAGGATGACGAGCATCAGCTGACAGAAGTGACAGTAGTGACTGATCGCTCTCAATGGGCCAGCGGCATCTATAACGGCTCGCAGGAAATAATGGTAATATATAATCACCTTTCCTTGTCTGTCAAACTCTCCCTCAGTTTAGTTATTATAAGTTAAAAGTGCTTTGTTGGCATAACATACAGAAGGTATGGAGCATTTTCAAGAAATAAAATTCAGAGGAGAACAAAAAATAAACTAATTGATTATAAATGTACATAAAAATGAGTGTGATTATAAATTAAATTATGTATTTTTATTAGTGCTGGACAACAATTAATTGTAATTAATTGCATCCAAATTATACGTTTTATGTACTTAATATGTGTGTGTGTATTCATTATGTATATATAAATACACACATATGCATATTTAAGAGAAATTTTATTTCAAAACTGGAGGTTTGTAGAGCATCAATGGATGGATGAACTGAATAGGTTGCTCCTCATTCCTGCAGAGTTCAGCTCCAACCCTGATCAAGTGTGTTTTATCAGGGTTGGAACTAAAATCTGCAGGAAGGTAGATCTCCAGGAACAGGGTAGGGCTAGTAGATGACTGAATATCTGACTGATCATTCCTTCCTTCCCATAGTTCTCTGGGCTTCATGCTGCTCTGCCCCCTGCTGTTCGCCTGTGATATTGTCTCAGTGGGATAAAGTCTCTGTTCTGATTAGGCTGGAACATCAGTACCAGGCCAAAGAGAGAGAAACACACTCGCAGCCTGTTACAGTCAACTAACAGGTAACACACATTTTCATTCATATTTACACAGTACAGTACAAGTAAATCCTGCTGCAGTCACTGATTGTGTTTCACAGGGACTAAGAGCTGTATATAAATTCTCAGAACAAACACCCAAAACAATTCTCCTTAATAAATATAATAGTTCTGGTGTTAACCAAGATTTGCCCTGCTGAATCCTGATACATAGTTTTAAAATATCTTTCTTATGCATTCAGGAATATTTTAAGATAGATGGCTAATCTGTTAACTTTCTAAATAGGAAGCTCAGGAATATATTTGGGGTCCAAAGGATACAGGATTTGGCTATATTTTAATAAAAATGTATGAATGCTTATATTTTTATAAAACACAGTAAGATACTTGAATTAATGCAACACTTATTGTGTAGTCAACTCAATCTTGAGTGCATTATTGCTTATAGTACATAATAAAAAAATAATGATAAACTTCATCTTTATGCATGTGCAAAAGCTTTTTTTTCTACTCTGGAGTTGCTCGGAGCGTCTGAGATCTAGGGGTCTGGGGGCAAATTACTGGAAAGAGGACATGAACCGCCTGCAGTGGATGGAACACAGTTAGCCAATTCTTCATTTCTCTAAGTTTTGAACAAATTAGCTTCCAGAAATTAAGTGTTTAACATGTTTGTCTTTCAGTTTCACACAGTGCCAAAGACCCCTCACCATGGGAAGTTACACTAAACCCAATGGCGATCCGCACCTTCTTGTTGGGAGTATGACAGCTGTAGAACCCACAACCCACAGATCACTGTACGAGCCAATCAGAGTGTAGTATTGGAGTATCCAAACCTGGCACTGATTCAGGAAGAACTGAACTACACTGCATCGTTCAATTAAAACTGGTTCTAGTGTTTTTAATTTTGTAAAACTTGAGTATGGATTTTCTTCACACTTCACTGTGCCAAATGTTCATGAAGCTGTATATGATCTAGTCTTTATTTCTTCTGCATTAATCTCACACTTTGTTTAGCTACTGGCCAAATAGACAGTGTTTCTTCTAATATTCATTTGTGCAATAATTTTATTGTATTTTTCTATTGTGCCTTTCATATGAAATTGAAATTTTTATAGAATGAACTGCGGAATAAATTTAATAACCAGTAATAAATTGTTTTTCAATGTGTCCCGCTCATGCTGAATAAGAAATACACAACCATTCACTTAGTATTTATTTGCCAGGCAAAACTAAAACATTCAAAATATAAAATGACTGCAAAGAATAGAATGTGTCCCACCAATGCATCGCCAGAAAAATTAAACTTGCATCGCCCCAATTAACATAAACGTTAGTTGCAAATCTGTACACATTTGGACGCATGCATTATTCAGGGGTGAGAAAACCACTTAGTCCATCTTTTCCTCAGTTTCTTTCTCAAGTTCATGCGAATAACAGCATTTATCTCCATATGTACATGTTCCCTAGGAAAGAAAGAAAATAAAATAGCTTTTTTTAGGTAAACCAGCTGTTGTGATTTATTATGTATGCGTTATTGCTAGAATCATTTATAAATGAAGGACATTTATGACTACTAAACCTAATTAATTAATTTTATACATTAAACATTTATGTATGGGAATAAAAATTTAATGAAAATGAAATTGCTTGTTTAAATTTAAATTCTCAGATACAGACTAGTTTGGTAACAACAACTAATAAGACAACTCTCAGTGTTCAAATGATTCTGAAATCACTATATACTGATATGTAAAAATTGATAGCCTGAATGCACTGCAAGTCGCTTTGGATAAAAGCGTCTGCTAAATGCATAAGTTTAATTTAATTTTAATTTAATATTGTAGTCAAGTGGACTTACTTTCCGAAACTTCTTACAGGGGAAGGTCTTGAGTTGAGAAGAGTCTGTGATCGGTTTCTTTCTTTTACCCTGAAACTGTTTCCTTTTGTCCTCCAGCTCAGAGGAGATTCTTCCACTAAATACAAGAAACGATGATTTAAATCTTTTAAAATCTGTTTGAAGACTCTGCTTATGATTTAACAAAAAAACATTAGAAGTGTGACCCACCCAGCTTTGGCACGTGCTTTGGGTCCCCAGTTGGCCTGTGGGTTCTCCTGGAAACGTGTGAGGTGCCGTTTTCGTGATTGAGGGTTCGCATCTTCTCTGATTTCAAAGCAGGCTTGAAGACTAAATGAGAGAATATGAAGGTTAATGGTAATAAAGTTGAATTTTTATTAAACTGCATTTAAACTAATCAAAAAGGTACAGCAACATACACAACAGGGATTTTGGTAACACTAGTATAGGGACCAATTCTCACTATTAAAAAGTGCACTACTAAGCTATAGTATATTTATATATATTTATAAATATCCCAAAACAACACTTGCAGCCAATCTGCAGTTAGAACTCAAGGATTGGGAAGGCCTCGGATCCTGAGATTGCTTTGTTTCTTATTTATAAGTGAGTAACTTTTTTTTTTTTTTTTTTTACAGGCCGGCAGCATAGCAAATTCCGCCACTGTCCTTGCTAGGATTGTGTACGTACATGTGGGGTTGGAGAAAACAAAATAGGGGTGAGGTCCTGTAAGGGTATAGGTGTGTATGTTTTGGTGCTTTCAGATGTCAATGGCAAAACTTGCTTGGTGCACCTTTAACTAGTTGCTTTTTAACATACTGGCTGTTTATTTGTACTTGTATCAAATATTCTGTATGATCATATTCTACATCCCCAATCCTACCCAATACCTAAACTTAACTTCCTTACTAGCTATTAATAAGCAGCAAATTAGGGCTTTATTGAAACAAAATCCATAATTAATAGTTGTAGCAAGAATTGGACCTTAAAAAAAAGAGTGACCGGGATATTAATATCAAATAGCCATCGGGTGAATTAAATATAAGGTGTTTGATCATTACGTTGGCTCTTTGGAGAGAATGTGGTGAGCAGGACTGGTTTCTGATAACCGCTCTCTCTTCACGGGGTTGGTCTTTTCCTGAGTAATACAAAAACAGAGAAACTACATTAGAAAACAAGGTGTCATCATGAGGATCTTTTTAATTATTTTTTATACGCATTATTTTTCACATAATTTACCTTTATTCTACACGACTCTGTCCCTTCTCAGTTTTTATGAAGCCCCTCCATTAGAAATATGTGATGGGCTCAGATTGGTTAGCTAGCCCAGTGTGCTGTGATTGGCTTAACCACCTTTAGTGTGCGTCTAAACGTCACGCCCCTTACCTCAGTGACATGCACTCCGGCTGTATTATAAACAATATCAGTGAAGAAGATCGCACAGAACCTGTGAAAGCACCGCTCCTAAAATGTTTTTTGATGTTTTATCACGATTAAATCTTTAATACCGCGTGGTAACCATGTTTAACACTTCTCATAGCGATGTGAAAAATATCTGTCTGTCTATAAACAGTGTATAATTGAAACACAGTTCTTTGATGGAGCTGTGATGAGCTGATGATCTGAATGAGAGAGAGAGAGAAAGAAAGAGATTTGCAGCGCAGGGATGCGAGGAACATGATTAAAGAACATTGATTTAGAAATTTGTGAATCCATTAGAATCATTAGAAGACAGAATCATGATTCATATATGAATAGATGTTTTCGTGCACCCCTAGTTTTGATGGCATGGCAATAACTCTTCCTCTACTCTAAAGCAGCACAGCATGGCCTTGTCCCCTTTGTTACATGTTCCAAGGGGTGAAGTTTATGTAAATTTCTGGGTTTGTGATGTCACATATGCAGGAAGTAGCTTGTTGTAGTCCCTATGAGCCGTTTTTGTAGGCATTAAAATGGCATTTCAGCATTGTAAATTTGCAAAAATTATGCTCAAACAGCAACGTAAAAAGTTACATCTCAATCAACCACCCTTTTAAAGAGTGTATGGTGGTTACTTACCCAGCAACGAATGATATCCCACAACACCTCAGCAGGAGCGTCGGTCTTCACTGCATTTTTACAAGCATGAGAGAGAGACACTCTGTACCCAGCATGCAGGAGAGCTGACCTACACCACAGAAAGAAAATGAGGACACCCTCCATTGAAAATCTATTGACCCAAAACTCTTGCTGCTTTAAAACCCATATGAAGCAAGCGGTTTAATCAAGGTATTCTGAAGAGATACAATAATAAAAAGATTCAACTGATGCCTTTATTCACATATAAACATTGATCAGCAAACATAAAAGCTCAACCATACTTTGACATCAATGAGAGTTTTAAGACTCTGTAAAATGTAAATGACAATTTTCATTTGGGGGTGAACTAACCCTTTAATTTAAAAATACAAATAATAATAATTCTTACAGACTCTAATCTCTGCAACAGTAGTGTACATAACAGGTTGAATATGTTATATAGAGTTTACCTGAACTGCAGCATGGACGGAGTGTTGCAGTGAACTGTGCTGCTCAAATGATCCAAAACATAATACAGAGGAATATCCTGCAGCTCCTAAAACACAAAACTCATTCTCTATTCAGAAAGCCAAAACTTATTTCCCTGGATACAGGGATACAGAGGAGTTTATTAACGACTGACCTCGGTCACCATGCTAAGCACCCCCTCGATCCGCTTGGACGTTTTGAAGCGGGTGGGGTTCCCCGAAACAGCACTCAGAACCTTCTGAACAAATGTAATGTCATGAATAGGCTCCGCCCAGATGGGACCGCCCAACTGCAAATACAGAGAGAGGAACAAAGTAATCAGTTGTCAGTTGCTTTTATACAGTAATGCAATGATATTACAATTCTACAATACAATAAGAACAGTTTGATAAATGGCTGAATCAAATCAGAATTCAATACTATTTTGTAAGAATAAAAAAAAGAGAAAACATTAAAACTAAAATTGATCATTTTAAATATCACAGTATTGGGATTATAACTTGAAGTAGTTTTCCCAAACTGCGATTTACAAAATCCAAACAGTAATATTAATGGAAATTAATATTAGTTAATTATGATTTTAGAAAGATACATTTAACAGTGTTATTAAATGACTTCTTGCTGTTGTAAAAACATGAAATGTAAACATGTAAAAACAGGATTCACAATTAAATGTCCAATATTGGCTGATTTACATTCAATATCTGCCGATACGGATTTATTAAAAAAAAAAAGTCTATCTAAAAAAAAAAAAAAAATAGATAACGACAAGGTATATACAGTAAGAAGGGATGCATGATATATCAGTACCAACTAATCACACATCAAAGGGATTTTTTTTTTTTTTTGTGTGTATTGATAAGTTCAGACCTGGTGCCTCTGGCCACAGTGTTCACAGCTGGGCCCTACAGGTGGTCCAGTGGCTGCCGAATACTTCATACTGTAACAAACATATGACATATATATATTAGAAATATACACTTACTGAAAACACATGATGATACTGACAGTACATAAACACTGAGAAACAGTGAACAGATCAGTCATTTAGGTTGGAATCCTCACTGTTGGCCTTTGCTCATCTTCTTCCCCATCCTCTGAAGATGAAACGCACCACATCCGACACAGTTATACAGCAGCGCCTGCTTACTATGAAACACACAGATACCTGGATTTACTAATCACTGAATACATTTCCACACAAAAATCCAGGGTCTGTTAAGACGGAGTAAACTGTTTTACCTTGCAGAGTTTTTGACCACGACCTGGCCTGTTTTGACTCTGACGAATACACGGATGTAGAAATCCACACTCACACTCAAGAGAGGTTCAATGTAGCGCTGATAAACAGCTGCTCTCTGATCTAAACTGTGCAGAATTATACGCAAAGCCTAAAAAAAAAAGTGTGATTATGAAATGATGTTCCTTTTTTCCATCCATTTCCAATCAGCAGTCAGCCCGATCTTACCATCTCATGACAGTATTTGGACTTGATGGACACAGAGCCATATTTGCTGTAGCAGGTCTCCCCACTATTTCCAGCCATTACAGCCATATCCGTACACGTAATGCAAAGCAACCCTGACAATTTGAGAACGAGATTACTGTATGTGTAATGCATATCGTGTTAAGTAAATTCAGAATGTGCATGTAAGAGAAGAGCAGCAGACTCACCACCCTCACTGACAGCCTGCACAGCTGCATCCAGAAATGGAGAAGGGCTGCCATAGGGGTCAAGATCAATAACATCATATCGTTCCTTCCTCCCTCTTGCCTCATACATCACCATACTGTAAAGAAGTTGTACCAGTACCAGGATTTAGGATGTAACTGAATCAGTGCCACTGTTTACTAAATTATTTTTAGTAATGGGGAAAAAATTAAATAAAACTTAAAGCTTAAAAATCAGGAGGGGTGAAATACTAAAATAAGAACAATAATTAAATTATAATAAATAAATAAAAATGACAGAAAATAAAAAACAGAAATAAAAGTAAATTGAAATATTTAAAAATATAATATATTTGTGAGTGCATAAGCAAAATAAACAGCAGGGTGCTCAGACCTGGCATCTCTTTGGCTGGCTTGCAGTATGTGGGACACGTTGTTGTGTTGTGCATTGCGGGCAATCAGGGCAGCAGCTTTAGCAGAGTAATCATTAGCAGTGATGCTCTTCAGGCCAGGCAGCTCCAGAGCAAACCGTACAGAACGCAGGCCTGATGCTGCCAGACCCTCCAGCACACGCAGACCTTGCTAAAGCAGAAAGGAAAGATTCAGCCAAAGTAATAAAAAAAAATGTGACTTATGTCAGTCATAGGAGAAAACTGAAAAGAAAAAAAAAGAAAAATAATGTCAAAACAACAGTATTGTAAATATATATATTTATTTCAAAATTTAAAATTAAGTTTTATTATTTTTGACTAAATTATTTTACATTTTACATATATACACAAAAACACACATCTGAAGGGTTATTTAGTCTTACAAATAAATCCTAGGAACTAATTCACAGACAAAATATTATTATTAACGATAAGAAATGAAACTGAAAATATAAGCTGAAAAACTTAAACTTCAAAAACCTACATGAAAATTTTAAATGTTGCCAAGGCCATTAAAAGAAAGTTTAAGTACCACAATTACTTGAAATAAAAATAGTTAACCTAAAAACAAATTAAGTAATTAAAAACTATTTCAATAAAACAACAAAAACACATTACAATAAATACATTTTAATAATAATGGTTAAAACACAGTAATTGGCCCACACACAGACCTCACATCTTTCCCCTACAGATGCAGTGATGAACTCTTTCTTGTCACCCTCTTCTTCCATTTGCCGCTCATTTCCAGTCTGTTCTGATGCGTCCTCTTCCTCTCTTCCATTCTTCTCCTCCGAGAGCCGAACCACAACTCGATCTTTCTCACCCGGGATCAAGATCCGGACGCCCCTCTGAGCCAGCTGCTCCCTAGCATACTCTGTGATCACCGCACACCTGATCAAAGAACGGAAACAGGAAGTTTAATGGCAAAATTACAAAGAAAACATTAGAAGACATCACAAGACTAGACGCCGTACTCACGTTAAATCTCGATTGAACTCCTGCACAGGGTTGTAGAACACCTCATTAGCACTTGGGAATAAAATGGCAGCCTTTCCCTCTCTGACAACGGTCTCCCCTGGTAAAAGCCCTGCTTCTGTAGATGAGGTCTGACAGCTTTCTGTAGAGCTGGACGGCTGTTTCTCTTCCTCTGGTAATGCTGTGCTAGTACTGTCTGCACCTGCACTGCTCGTGTCCAGGGAGTCTTCAGCTTCTTTCTTGCTGTCCATCGTCCTGAACTACTAAAGACACAACTGTGTTCTGTAATGGGGATCTCTTCTTAGGAAATGCTAAAGATAAACCAGTACACCTTGAGGATACCTGAAGTACAGTTCAAGCTAACATCTAAGTTACCAAAAAAAAAAAAAAAAAAAAAAAAAAAGCCTTGTGACCTGCCAAAAAATATAAACACGTTTTAGTTAAATAGCGCTTACAAATTCCTACATGATGTATCAATTGAAAAAGAAGACGATAAATACAAGGATTCTCACTTTTTGACAGAAGAATATTCAGAACTTAATTTTTCCAGTCATGTGCAGATATATTAAACAAAATTACATCGTCAAAACGTTTTTTAATTACCCATAATACCACATCGTCTAATTTTAGATTTAAAACAGTTTTATTTAACGAATTTTTTTCAACTAAGTTTACTTTCATCTGAATGTTTATTTTCATATATATAAAAACATGGTCAGCTTCACATTCAAAATGCAACTAACGTTAGCCACGCTAGCATTAAAATGTATCTCGCTTTCCAACTTACCGTTGATTATTCTTCGTGAAAGATTATTAGTTTAGTTATGCCATCACTCACGAAAAAAAAAAAACACATCGTGAAATGTACACTAGCACAAAGACTTGTCAACTGTTAGCGTGAGAGTTTCCAAAAGAACAAATTCACATGTGTAGCTCATGCTGAGTGTGAACTACGGAAGCCTTGCAGTACTAAACGCCTGACAGAGTCTCCAGCACTGCGCATGCGCACAGCATCCTGTAGAAAAGCGCTACACTAAAAGTCGTCATTTAGGAACTAGTTCTCGTTTATTTATTTATTTTTTTTACAATAAAAAAAGTCCATAGCAAAAATCATAGAATGCTTCAGTAACTGTCCCCTTTTAAGTCGCTTTGGATAAATAGTCTGCTAAATGCATAAGTGTGTCATAATAATAGCCTACATTTTATTTTTAATCTGTGCCTTTTTATGCTTTTGTAATATTAATGAATGAATAAATAAACACTACTTTATTTTCATTATTATTATCAACAGTGTATACTGAAAAGTGTACACTGAAAAGTGGTTAAAATGTAAGTTTTTTTTTTTGTTTGTTTTTTTTGAGGAAGAGTTTGTAGTAAACCATTATAATTCTTCTTTGATCTCTGATGCAAACTTAAACTTTGCAGCTGTCAAGAGCAGGGTTCTTTAATGATTTTCAGGGTTAGGACCCCCGAAATGTGTCAAGCAGAGCTAAATATTAACTATACAGCCTTAGATATTAATAAAGACTAATCAGAGATTTATGCATCATAAAACAACATGTTGAGATAGAAATCACAATTCACTAGTTGTTTGCAGTTGTTTTATATTATTTTAATTGATTTGCAGAGCCATATATTTTAAATGTACTAGTCAGAGGTGCATTTACCTTTACCTGAACTGCAGCTAGCCTGTAAGTTTATAAAAAATTCACATTTGTGACCCTGGACCACAATAGCATAAGGGTACATTTTTTTGAAATTGAGATTTATTCATCATGATATTATAATAGCTATATGATAGCTGAATAAATAAGCTTTCGATTGATGTACGGTTAGTTATGATAGGACATCTGACATGATTTGGAAATCTGGAATATAGGGTGCAAAAAATCTAAATACTGAGAAAACCGCCTCCAGTAGTCCCAATTAAGTCCTTAGAAATGCATATAACATAAAATTAAAAAAACGATAATTTTGACCCATACAATGTATTGTTGGCTATTGCTACAAAATATTCGCGTGCTGGTTTTGTGGTCCAGGAACACATTTTACTTTTACTGTCAGATTAACAAATACATATTTAGGCAAACTTTAGCTTCAAGCTTACTAAAACTGAACATTTTATTTTTACTAGGAGCAGCGGCTCCATGACAAGGATAGCAATGTACAGTTCAATAATATGAAAAAAATAATATAAATATATTATATTACATAAATTGTATCTTATCTTTTTACATTATATAATCATAATTTTATATGAAATATTTAAAAACAATTCAATAAATACATCTTCTGCGTGAAGTATGCCTTCACGTGCAGCATTCCTGGCACATTCGATCTAATAATCTAATCTAGTCACGCTCTGTAAATACTAAGTTAATTGCCTATGCGCCATATAATATGACCCCATTAGAGCGACGTGATGGACATATTTCTGAGATGCTTAGTGCACACTTCTACAGTGCGACATGCAGAGTCGAGTTGGCATGCTGTGCGCGTAGCACCCAGACCCCTCGAGGGCTTCACCTGAGTCTAGACGCTCCACGCAGAGCTCCCTTTCCCCGCACTGCCGCGCGAACAGAACAGACCCAACGGAGAGCGCGCTGCGCGAGTTGCACGCATCGGCGTTCAGACAGCTTTCTTTAATTCTGTCTTGATGATCGGTGACTCTGTGCTCTAACCGGGGTGACAGTATGATGCTCCCCTCGATAATTCTGCGCTCGGGCGTCTTGCCTGTGCATTCGCAATGAATGGCTGCCCGAAGAGAGAAAGAGTCGGACTCCTTCATTGAAACACTTTCCAGAAGATCGCAAGCGAGGGGGTGAGTATTTTAACGCATGCACGAGAGGTTCATGCCACTTTGAGTGGGGTCAAGGGGCAACCACGTGGGTCGAATAAGAGGGTCGAATTTAGTTATTGTGACAGAGAAAGATTTGAGGGTATTTTTATTTTTGGATAGGGGTATTGTTTTGTGAAGGTGTGCTATTGCTTTAGATGGGGGATGGGCTTGCGAAACTTTAACCACTTCAATGACTTGCTGCCGAGAGCTTGATTTATGTTGCATCAATGCGTCCGTCTATATTTTCCAACTTTTTAGCCATGCATAACATCGCTTGCAATGTTAGCACGTGTTTCTGGACTATTTGGGGATTAGAACTGGACGAGAGTATAATGTGCATTGCTTTTTAGACGTCAAGTGGTTAATGGTGTCTTGTCTCGCGAATCGGTCTGACTCGCCCCCCGGTTGCTGCATTTGTCCCAAGATGACCTGTTGATGTCGGGAAAAGATGGAGCCGAGTCCCCCTTCCTCCTCCTCCAAAATGGAGTAGAATTTAACCACAGAATATTTTATGTGAAATCCAATGATTGCGCCGCGTGCATACAAATATGACTACTACTTAATTTGCATGCGATTTGCAAGTATGCTGCGGGAGAGTGATAATAATAATGCATGCATATGGATGTTGCTGGGCGAATCCAAACGTTTTCGGTATAACGGTTAGATTAGATGTCATGGTATGTGCAGTGCTGTAACTCAGCCCGACATTGCATAGCATTACACTGGCACCGAGGGGGCGAGGGAAACGGATGTGGGCTCCTCAATAATTCATCTATCAGACTATTTTGGTGACAGGATTTTTGAGGGCTGAGCAGCTTTTACCTCTTTGGTCGCCGCATCAAGTGTGGAAACCAGGCAATTGGGGAATTATTTCTTATTTTGTTTTTTTTTTGCCCCCTGGGGCCCGTGCCAGCCCGGAGCTCGTGTCCAGCTGGGCAGCGGTGCGGGGCACACACACTCACCGGGTACCGCAGCCCCGCCGCGGCCGCCACATCACAGAAACACCGGCGCCCGACTCTCAACAGTGAGATCACAAACTAATGTTAATTTATTGCCTTATTGTTTTT